>NW_028276074.1:6672500-6877500 GCF_052056855.1 Sturnus vulgaris | reverse complement strand
CGGCTTAGGGCCGCGAGAGAAAAAGAACGGAGGCCGGGCGGGCACCCCCACACTGCCCCGCACACCGGGCACGCTTTAATAAAAAAGAACGGAGCCGCTCGCAAAACCCAGCCCCCGCCGGCAACGGCAACCACGGCAGCCGGGGCAGGCCAGACACCACGGGCCGCCCCGGCACGGTGCCTCGATCGCGCCCGGCCGATACCGAGAAAGGGCGAGGCGCCGCCGCCCCGCCCACGACACACTCTCGGGGGCTCACTCGCTCGCTCGCTCTCTGTTGGGTTGCGGGGTCCGTCCTGGGGGGGGGACACGGCCGGCCACCGCGGCCGACCGCCGCCCCGGAAAAATTCTGCCCGCTACACGCGGGTCCCCGGCTTAGGGCCGAGGAAGGGGGACGACTTCAACAACACACGGCAGGGCCGGACACTCCCGTCACCGAGCCCCCCTTCGCAGGCAAGCAAGCGAAGCCGAGAGGCGAGGCCACACGCCCCACTGCATGTCCCCCGCTGCCCTTTCGATACGGACACAACTCTGGCAACACAGGTCGGGAGCGGGAAACGAGGCGCAGCCAACCTCGGCCAAGCGAGCCACGCCCGGGGGGCTCTCGGGGAGGGGGGCCAGGGAAAGCCCGGGCAGGCTCAACACAACCCCGGGCCGGCCCCACAGAAATCCAGCCCCGGCTGCCGGCCACCAGCGTGCACCGGGACCGACAGCCGAAGAAATGCCGCACCCGGCGAGCGGGCGGGGCCCCGGCTTAAGGCCGGGCAGAAAAGGGGCGAGGCGCCGCCGCCTCGCCCGCCACCATCCCCGGGGGAGCGAGCGGGCGCCCGGCTCCCCGTTGTCACGAAACCAGCAGCAGCCGGGCCGGAGCGGGACACACTCGCGGCTTTCTCGCTCTCTCTCTGGGCCTTTTTCTCGCTTCTCCCCCGCCTGGAACAACGCAGCCTCGCCTGGGCCGGGGGAGCGCGGTGGCTCTCGGATCGCATCGCTCTCTCTGGGGGCTTTCTCGCTTCTCCCCCGGACTGAACACGCAGCCTCGGCCTGGGCCGGGGAGTGGCTCTCTGATCGCATCGGTCTCTCTCTGGGCTAACCTGTCCCAGTTGAACTGGGTAAGACGGGAAGCCGGACGAAGCCACGCAACTCGCCCCGACATCGGCGGTGTTCTTCTGGCCCTGGCGACCGCACGAGCGTCCGCCCTTCTCCGCCTCGGACACAGGCACGGCAACAGCCTGTGGGGATACGGCCCGTCACCTCGTTCCCATCATACGGACAGATGGGCCCGAAGCAGCGGAGGCCGGAAAGAGAACCGATGTACATGACCGAGGGGGCGCAGTGGAGCACGCCGCCTTCTACGATGACATAGCCGGAGGTAGCGAGAAACAGCAACCCCTTGGAGTACTTCCAGGCCGGCGGCGGACACCAGGTCTACCCAGCCATGAAACGGGCAACAGGTCTACCCACTCAATGCTGCGGACAACAGGTCTACCCAGGGCATGCTGCGGACCACAGGTCTACCCACTCAATGATGCGGACAACAGGTCTACCCACTCCAAGCTGCGGACAACAGGTCTACCCACTCAATGATGCGGACAACAGGTCTACCCACGGCATGCTGCAGACAACAGGTCTACCCACGGCTTGCTGCAGACACCAGGTCTACCCACGGCATGCTGCGGACAACAGGTCTACCCACTCAATGCTGTGGACACCAGGTCTACCCACTCAATGCTACGGACACCAGGTCTACCCACTCAATGCTGCGGACAACAGGTCTACCCAGCCATGAAACGGGCAACAGGTCTACCCACTCCAATCTGCGTACACCAGGTCTACCCAGGGCATGCTGCGAACACCAGGTCTACCCACTCAATGCTGCGGACACCAGGTCTACCCACTCAATGCTGCGGACAACAGGTCTACGCAGCCATGAAACGGGCAACACGTCTACCCACTCCATGCTGCGGACACCAGGTCTACCCATGGCATGCTGCGGACAACAGGTCTACCCACTCAATGCTGCGGACAACAGGTCTACCCATGGCTTGCTGCGGACAACAGGTCTACCCAGCCATGAAACGGGCAACAGGTCTACCCACTCCATGCTGCGGACACCAGGTCTACCCACTCCAAGCTGAGGACAACAGATCTACCCACTCAGAGATGCGGACAACAGGTCTACCCACTCAGAGATGCGGACTACAGGTCTACCCCCGCCATGCTGCGGACAACACAGCTTCTGCCCAGCTCTGCCCACCTCCTCTGCCCTCACCCCAGCTCAGCCCAGCCCTGCCCATTCTGGGTGAGCCGCATGGCAGTGCCTGCTCTGGGGTGCTTCAGCACTGGGGGCACTCACCCCACAGCCCTGGCCCCCTTGAAGGGCTCAGCAGCTGCTGAGGGGCAGAGAGAGAGCTCAGTCTCCACAGCAGCCCCAGGGCTGGAGCTCCCCATAGCAGGGGAATTGTGGCTCAGGGACAGTGCAGAACTGCTGGTCCTGGCTCCAGGAGATGCCCAGCACAGACTGCCTCTGCCTGCTCAGTGCCAGCCCCTCTCTCTCCCCATGCCAGCAAGGAGCCCTGGGCAGGGGACCGAGGGGCCTGGCCAGAGCTGGTGCCTGCAGCCGCAGCTTCCTCTGCATTCCTCCCTGCAGGCACAGAAACGTTCCCTTGCTCCTCTCCCTGCACATCCCTTTCCCCAGCTGAGCGTGTCCTGGCTGGCCGGGCTGGCTTGTCCTTCTGGCCCAGCCCCTGCTCCCCACAGGGCCCTGAGCTGGCCCTGCTGCTTGGGACACATCAGGTTCTGCTGCTGTCCATGGCCGCGGCTGCAGGGAAGCAGCAGCTCCAGGGGGAAGGTTGCAGAAAGGCTATGGGCAGGGAGGCTGAAAGGGGCACCCCAGGGTCTGCAAGGTCTCTGTGTGGGAGCTGAGCCTGTGACCCCTTGAGCCCTCCCAAGTGCTGGGGCTGCATCTGCAGCTCCAGAGGAGATGTGACAGATGGGAGCAGAGATAAATGATTCCTGCTGGATTCTTTAGTGTGTTTGCTTCTACAGGTGACCTGGATCCATATGTACAGGAGGGAGGTGTTCTGTGTCAGATAACACAGCTAGAGTAATAAGAATAATAATTTTTAGCTGAAAATAATATTTAATTCATAATACATAATGAGAAGTAAAAGACATATGATCAGAAGAGCATCTGAGTTTTTCAGAGGATGAGAGACTCATTGATGTTCCAGTAGTCAAACCTGTTCAAATACTTTCCTCAGGGCGTTTTGAGATGACAGGTGACCACCAGGAGCCAAACCCTGCCAGAGCTCTCTGTCCTGTCCTGGCAGCCTTTGTCTGGGAAAACCGTTGCGTATAGGGAATTTTTCAGGGGGAGTATGAATTCTGACTGTGGATACCTGGAAAGACAGACAGTTCTTTTCTAGTAGGAGGGAAAGCACAGGGCCCCCGTGCTCCAGGGGATGATGAGAGGCAGCCCTATGACATTCCAAGATTAGCCAGATGGGTGAGGTGGCCCCCAGGAAGTGAAGGCAGCCAGACCTGTTCCATCTCCCCTTGGTTCCACAAGGCCCCAGAGTTTCACAATGTTCTCCTTGCTTCTGCAGTGTCACACTGGTCCCTTGCTGCCATGAGGCCCTGCAGGGTCACAATGGCCCTTTGGTTCCCCACAGTGTCACAATGGTCTCCATGATTCCATGGGGCCTTGCAATGCCACAATGATCTCCATGGATCCACGGTGCCTTGCAGGATCACAAGGGCCCTTGGGCTGCACCAGGCCCTGTAATGCAACAATGGCCTCTTGGTTCCACAAAGCCCTGCTGCTTCACACCGGCCCCTTGGCACCCTGCAGCCCAGCAGTGCCACAATGGTGTCCTTGGTTCCACAGGGTCCACACAATTTCACAATGACCCCTTAATTTCAGAAGGCCCCACAGTCTCACCATGGTCTCCACAGGAAGGAAATCACAGAGCCCAGTGTTTCAGGGGCTGATGGACTGCAGCCACCAGAGGCCAAGGTCAGACAAACGTCTCTGTCCTGGAAGGTTTATCTGGGAGCAACTCTTGGATAGTCGAAATTTTGAATGTTGAATCCCAGTTTCCGCCATTTTTCCCTGGAAGAGAAGGCAAGTTCTTTTCCATAGTTAGGAAAGCATACAGCCCCAGTGTTTGGAAGGCAGGTGAGAGCCGGCCCTCAAAAGGCCAAGGCCAGCCAGACCTGTCTGTAATGGCAGCTTTTGTGTAGGAGTAATCCTTGGATCTAGGACTTTTGGAGGTGGAATCCCAATTTCGGCCATGGGCACCTGGGATGAAGGATGGTTCTTTTCCATACAAAGGAAGACACAGAGCCCCAGTGTTTCAGGGCAGAATAGAGGTGACCAGCAGAGGCCAAGGCCAGCCAGAGCTGTCTGTCCTGACAGCTTTTGTCGGGGAGAAAACCTTACGGATAGGAATTTTGGAGGAAAAGTACCAATTTTTTGTCCATGGGTGCCTCTGGAGGAGGGATGATTCTGTTCCATATGAAGGAATGCACTGAGACCCAAGGTTTGAAGGCAGATGATAGCCAGCTCTCAGGAATACAGGTGCAGCAAAACTTGTTGGAAATGGCAGCTTTTTTCCAGTAGCAGTCCCTGGATAATGGAAATTTTGGAGGAAGAATCCCATTTTGGCCATGGATGCTTGAATGAGAAGGACACTTCTTTTCCATTTGAAGGAAAGCCCAGAGCCTCAGTGTTTCAAGGACACACTAGAAGAGACTCTTGAAAGGCCAAAGGCAGTTGGACCAGTCAGGCCAAGCCAACCAGACCTGTTACCTGTTCCCTTGGATCCATGGGGCCCCGCAGTGTCACAGTGGTTGTGTCATATTGGATCCTTGGTGCCATGAGGCCCAGATGTGTCACATTGGCCTCTTGTTTCCAAGGGGTTCCACAGTGTCACAATGGTCTCTTGTTTCCATGAGGCCTTGCAATGTCACAGGGATCTCCTTGGTGCTGCAGTATTCCAAAGATCCCTTGGTTCCATGGAGACTCACAATGGCAGAAGGGTCTCCTTGGTTCCACAAGGTCCTGCAGAGCCCCTTGATTCAACGAGGCCTCAAAGTGTCACAAGGATTCCATGAGGCCCTGCAATGTCACATTTAACCTTTGTTTCTATGGGATGCTGCATTATTCCATGAATCCTTAGTTCCAAGGGGCCCCGTAGTGTCACAATGGCCTCCTTGGTTCCATGATGCCTGGTACTGTAACAAAGGTCGCCTTGATTCCATGGTGTCAGAATGGCCCCTTTGCCCCATGGAGCCCCACACTGTCACTGTGGTCCCCTTGATTCCATGAGGCCCTGCCGTGCTACAATGGCCCCAATGGCTACAATGGTCTCCAGTGAGATTCTCTACAACCACCTGAACAGAGGCTGTAGTCAGGTGGGGGTCAGTCTCTTCTCCCAGGCAGCCACTGACAGAACAAGAGGACACAGTCTGAAGATGAGCCAGGGGTAGGATATGTTTGACATCAGGAAAAAATTCTTTACTGAAAGAGTGATTGGACACTGAAATCTTCTGCCAAGGGAGGTGGTGGAGTCACCATCCCTGGAGGCATTTAAAAAAAGACTGGATGTGGCACTCAGAGTCATGGTTTAGTTGATGAGGTGATGTTAAGTCATAGGTTGGACTTGATGATTTCAAAGATCTTTTCCTACCTCATTCAATCTGTGATTCTGTTTCATAATAGTCTCCATTGTTCCATGAGGCCCTGCAGTATCACAAGGGATCTTTGGTTTCATGAGACCCACAGTGTAAACAATGGCCCCGTGGTTCCATGTGGCCCCTCTGCCGCAATGGATTTTAGTTCCATGAGTTCCCACAGTACCAAAAATCCCCTTTGTACCTTCAGATTCCGTAGTGTCACAGTTGACACTTTGGTACTGTGAGGTCCTGCTGTCACCAAATCTCCAAAACATCAAAATAAGACTCCTTAACACTAATTTGGTGCAGGGCATGGACACCGTAGGACAGCCTGGGCTGCAGAGGCCACAGGGATGGGCAGCAGCTGAAAGGCCCTGACAGGGCCAACTCCTGCAGCACTTGGGCCATGCAGGCTGGCCCTGGGCCTGAGGCCAGCAGGGGACAAGTGAGCCTTGCTGTGCTGGGGCCTCATTGCCTCCTTGTCCCTGCTCAGCAGCCTGGCAGGGGCCGCCCCATGGTGCTGCCCTTGGCATTGCACATGCCCAGAGCCCAGTGGCCCGGGAAGAGCCCTGAGCAATGAGGGAGGGACACGATCTGCCTTGCCATGGGCTGGGGCTCAGCCCTTGGCCCTTGGCATTCCTGATACACATCCAGGTGTCCTCGGCATCAGAGACACCTTTCCCTTGTTTGTCCCCACCTGTCATCACTGCTACCAGTGTTCTGCCCTAACTGGAACCTGGGTGTTGAAATTCAAAATGTAAGGAATTCTCAGAACCATGGGCCTGTAAGCCAAAGCTTACAATTATACACAGTTAAGTAGAGATAATTTTCATTTTAGAATTTAAAATATAGAAAAAATAAAGGTAGTTACAAACGTAACAAGAAGTTTTAGAGTGCAGCAATGGAAGTTTGTGTGTTTTGATATAATTGGCTAAGAAAGTTCATACTGTAGTATGAGTCAGTAAGGCAAAAATAACTTAGTATTGAATTTGAAATGCAAGTATCTCTCTTGACAGTGTTTTATTGGTTAATAAATCCTTTACAGACCTTGCAACCATCAATCTTTTGACTTCTAAGTCATGCTGTGAAGATCCGGTCGACAAAGTTATTCTTTCTGCCTGGATAGAAAATAAAAAAAATAAACCACACTTTCTAAAGCAACTCAGAAGTTCTGTCTCTCTGCTTCATTCAGAAAATGAAAAAAAATCCCCACAAAAAATAACATAAAAACTATAAGCCCACACTTTAAAAATATATCATAAAAACAATAAAGCTGGGGATCAATTCACCTGGAGACACTTTGTGAGGCATGTCCTTCAGTGAGACCCATTAGAACTGAAGGAAACTTTGGAATTCAAATCTGACTTTGAATTCTTGAGCGGTTTCTTTTCCTCCTTTACCCTATTTTTGCCTACCTGACATCACTGTCATAAATTTTCTGCTCTAATTCAACCCTTGGGAAACTTTCTCCTTCATGTTTATCAGTGGGACTCACTAAAAGTAAGAGAAACCTTGGAGTTTGAATCTGACTTTGAATTCTTCGGAGGCTTCTTCAACTCCCTCTCAGGGACTGATGTTCAGGGACTCAGCCCCAACCCCGAGAGGGTCATTAAAGTCCTTGTGCTGTGTCTGTGCTGCTGAGCTGGGCCGGGCTCCTGGCAAAGGCAGCGTTGCAGAGAAAGAGCCAATATTTCCAAAATATTATTTGGAGCTCCTTGGAAGCACCAAATGCACCACGGGGCTCGTTGGAATCAAGCAAGTCCTGAAAAAACAAGGCTCTGCCTTGATTTCTATCTGGTCTGGTGCAGTTCATTGGGAAGGTTTTCAACTCCAGATATGGAGAATAATTCAAAGAGCTTCTTAAAAATATCCATTCCTATTTTCAAGGGTGTTTTTTATTACTGTTCTCTTTAGAGCAGAGGTGATTGCAGCATTCTGTGATTGATATTGATCCAGGGTCTCTCCTTAGGAGGTCTGGCAATTTTGGTTTTGAAGCAATCTAAAACTCCTAATGTTCCCCACTGCAAACAGACACACTCCTCAGGTGTGTGCCAGCCCAAGGTAACACCAAAACCACTGCAGAGCTGCCCTGGGCCAGCTGTGAGGGTGGATCATCATCCCAACCTGCCCTGGGCTACTGCCAGGGGCTGTGGCCACGGACACTGCACTGACCCCCACTGCTGGGTTTGGGTGCCACGGGAACCGGGAGAAGTTCAAGTTTCCTTGGAAACACTGTGCAGGACTAGGACATACTGGGAAGATGGGAAGTGCTGAGGGGGAATCTGGGTGGACTGGGATGGACTGTGGGCTGCACTTAAAAATACAGGGACATCCTGGGACATCCTGGGATTGACAGAGCCCAACTGGAGCCAGGACTACAACGCCTCTCATGACCCATGTCCCACAGAACCCCGGTATCCATCCCCCACATGTCCCTTAAGTGTCCCCCAGATCCTCCAGGATTCTGAAGTGCCTCCTCAGTACTCGAGCACACTCCTCAGCACACTTGAGACCGCCTAAAACTATCCCCAGTTCCCCTGAATGCTCCCAACCCCACAGATTCCCGTTACAGTCACTTCTGGGAATTAATCTCCTGTCATCCCCCACGGCCTCAGAGTCCCTCATAACACAGTTCCGTCTTAAAACTCCTGCTTGTCCCTGTGCCCTAAAGAGCCCGGTTAGAGCTCCCCAAGCTCCCCCCAAGTGCTCCCAAACCATTCATGTTCCCTCCTGAGGATGTCAAGTCGCTGCTCGGACACAAAAGTGTCCCCCAGGTGCCCTCCCGGACCCCCAAACGCCTCAGCTGAGCCACTTCCGGGACTACAGCTCCCATCATGCTCCGTGGTTCCCATAGAGTGCTATTGCAGCCATGACTTCACCTCCCATCATGCACCGCGCCCCACTGAGAGACATTGTAGCTGCACCTACAACTCCCATGATGCTCTGCGGCCCCATTGAACCACATTATACCTGTGCCTACAACTCCCATCACACCCCGCGCCCTGGAGAGCCCCGTTAGAGCCGCCCAATTGCCCGCCCGGACCCCAAATGGCCCCAGATTCTCCTCCTTGACCCTCAAGTGCCCCCCTGGACTCCCAAGAGCTCCCCCGGACTCCGAAGTTTCTGTCAGAATCCTTAAATGACCACCCGGCTCCCTGAAGTGTCCTCCAGACCCTTAAGTCCTCTCTAAATTCCCTCCCCAGACTCAAAACTTCCTGAAATGTACCCCAGAAATGTCTTCATGGATCCCAAAGAGGCCCCGTTTTATTCTGTCTGTGAAAATGATTAAAAAGATGAGAAAGAGATTAAAATAGGAATAATTATCATAAACAGGGAGAAATCAATGGCCAATAGTGGTCAATTAATTAATGATATGAATTGTGTTACTTAGAACCAATGACCATTAATTTTTCTGCTTGCTTGCTAAAAATGTATCGATCTTTTCATATAAATAAAAAAATCAGGTATAAAAAAGAATAATAGTATTATTAAAATAAAAGCATAATTATATTTTTATTACTTAAGTAAATCACAATATTAATAATAAATTTATAGGGGGTTTTAATGTTTTAGGATGTCAGCCCCAGATAGGCAATGTCAGACATGGTGAGACTGGGTGTGAGGAACAGGTTGTCCAAATAGCATTGGCCTGCAAGGGGCTCATTCTTCTGCATGGCCAGACCTCCTAAGGAGACATTCATCATCAAGATCACTTAAGGAATGCTCCAGTCGACCGTTCTCTCAAGTGAAAAATAAAAATAATATGCCCTTGATTAAAACCTAAATTCCTTCTCTTCTCACTTGCAAGGAAAGCTCTGTCTCCTGCTGTTCACAAACAGAGAAGGGCTGGAGGGAGATGTGATGCTCAGAGGCTGTTTGGGGTACAGTGACCATGAAATAAAGCAGTTTTTTAATATTCTGTGAAAGAAGGTGGAGAATCAACAAAACTTCTACACTGGACCTACTGAGAGCAGATTTTGGCCTATTCAGAATGCAGATTTGGGGATAATTGAAGTGATTTTTTTACAGGAAACATCTCCTAAAGGATTCCAGGAAGAATGGAGGCACTTCAAGAAAAGAATCTTGAAGGAGCCGAGGCAGCCTGTCTCTTACGTTACTCACAGAGGAAAGTGAGCTAGCGAGGAAAATAACTGGCCTGGCTAGGCAGGGAGCTTTTACCAGGAACTCAGGGAGAAAATAAGGTGCGTTACCTTTGGACAGAGGGGCAGGCAACTCAGGAAACGTTTAAAGAAATTGTTAGGTCATGCAGAAAGAAAATCAGACATGAAAGCTCAAATTAGGAGTTAACTTGGCTGCTTCTGTGAAGGATAACAAAAATGGTTTTATAAACTCATTAATGGCAAAAGGAGGGACAAGGAAAATCTTCATTCCTGATGGGGGGGGATATGGCTACCAAAGATGAGGAAAAGGCTGAAGTATTCAACCTCTTTGTTGCCTCAGATTTCAACAATAAGACAGGTTGCCCTCAGGACAAGTGTTCTGAACTGGTAGATGCGGACAGGGAGCAGAACAGACACCTGTAATCCAGGAGGAAGCAGCTGGGGACCTGCTGAGCCACTCAGATGCTCACAGGTCCATCCTAGGGGGATGAGGGAGCTGCTGGATGAGCTCCCCAAGCTGCTCTCCATCATTTCTCATCAGTGCTGGCTCAGCAGGGAGGTGCCAGAGGACTGGAGGTGCCAATGTGAGCCCATCCCCAAGAAGGGCTGGAAGGAGGATGTGGGGAACTGCAGGCCTGTCAGCCTGACCTGGGTGCCTGGTGAGGTGATGGAACAGATCACCTTGAGTGCCATCACAGGGCACCTACAGGATGGCTGAGGGATCAGAGCCAGCCAGCGTGGATTTCAATATCTGCACTGATGATCTGGATGAGGGCATTGAGTGCAGCATCAGCAAATGTGCAGATGGCACCAAGCTGGGTGTGAGTGTGGATGTGCTGGAGGGTAGGAGGGCTCTGCAGAGGGACTCAGACACCCCTGTGACACTGACACTGCAGGGTGTCATGGCACCAAGAATCCATTGTGACACTGCAGGATCTTGTGTCACCAGTGGTCCATTTTGACACCGTGCAAACGAGGAGTCCATTGTGTCACTGTGGAGCTTTATGGAATTCGGGGGCCCCTGTGACTCCATCGGGCCTCATGAAATCAAGAAGACAGTTGTGACAATTTTTTCCTTGTGGAAACAAGGAGACCACTGTGACACTGCTGGACCTCATAAAACCAAGAGGCCATTGTGAGAATACAGGGCCTTGGGGTGACCAAGGCGCCATTGTGACACTGTGGGGCACAAGGATCTAAGAGACTTGATGACATCCAGGGGCTCCATGGAACCAAAAGTAAATTGTGACACTGGGAGGCCTCATGAAATTGTGACACCCTAGGGCCATATGGAACCGTGTTGACATTAAGCTGGGTGTGAGTATGGATCTGCAGGAGGGTAGGAGGGCTCTGTACACAGGCCTGGACAGGCTGGATCCAGGGCCCATATCCAAGAAGGAGAGGTTTAACAAGACCAAATGCTGGGTCCTGAACTTTGGCCACAACCACCCCTGCAGTGCTACAGGCTGGGGACAGAGTGGCTGGACAGCAGCCAGGCAGAAAGGGACCTGGGGGCACTGATGGACAGCAGGCTGGACATTAGCCAGCAGTGTGCCCAGGTGGCCAAGAAGACCAATGGCTCCTGGCCTGGATCAGGAATGGTGTGGCCAGCAGGAGCAGGGCAGTGATTCTTCCCCTGTGCTCAGCACTGGTTGGGCAGCACCTCAAGTGCTGTGCCCAGTTCTGGGCCCCCCAGTTTAGGAAGGACATGGAGGGGCTGGAGCGTGTCCAGAGAAGGGCAACAAGGCTGGTGAGGGGTCTGGAACACAAGTCCTGTGAAGAGTGGCTGGGGGAGCTGGGGTTGTTTATCCTGGAGAAGAAGAGGCTCAGGGAATCATGGTAGTGTCAGGGCACAGGTGTGACATGATGATCTCCAAGGACTTTTCCAGGTTTTCTGATTGTGTGATTCTCTGAAACTACCCCTGGAGCAGTTGCAGGATGAGCCCGGGGCCTCCTCTTCACAAGGTCCAGCAGCCCAGGTCCCTCAGCTTCTCCACACAGCCCCAAAGCCCATCCTGTCAGTCCTGCAGAGCCTCTCCAGCCCCTCCTCATTCCCCAGAACAGGGAGCCCCACACCCAGACACAGCAGCCCAGATGTGCCCCCCTGGCCTGTGGTGCCTCTGGCAAGGGAGCAGCACGAGGCAGTGCAGGACTCTGCAGACAATTCCTGAAGCACTTGGAGGATGATCCTGCTCCCCAAGGGATGTTCCCATGGTGCCAACTCAGGAACTGAAATGGGGAGTGGATTCAGAGAGGAAAGGTCAAACAGGGATGGGCTTGTTTGCAGGGGAGAGGACAGGGATGGGCAAGAGGGAGAAATCTGGTGAAGGAAAGAGTAAAGGAAACAAAGATGAAGCCAAGAAAATGCTCAGGGTAATTTGGGGGTGGCTGCCAGGCAGCCCTGGCTCTGAGCAACAACATTTGCAGTGGAACAGGAAACTTACAGCTCATGGGAACAAACTTTCTGGCTGACTTCAGAGGCCACAACAAATCTGAGTGGTTTCCCTGCCATCCTCCAGCCCATGCTGTCCCCAGGGGCTGATGGCATTTGTGCTCACTCAGCTCCATGTCCCCACAGCAGCACCATGGGGATGCTGACCCTGCTGTGTGCAATGCAAACAGGGGCTCCTGAGCCAGTGCTGCCGTGTGTGTGCCTGCAAGGATGCGGCTCCTGTGTGAGCTGGGGGAGAGGCCAGGGCTGCAGAGGGGGGATGTTGTTGGCAGGTGCATGAGGACGCTCTGGGACGCTGCCCTGGGGTGTCCAGTGCAGTGGGGATGGATCAGCCCCTGCTCTGCTGTTCCTTGCCAGGGTGTCTCCCTTGCAGGGACCTTGCAGAGCACCAGCCATGCTATTTGTCCCCAGCCTGCCCACGGCCAGCCTGGGGCTGCTCCCGGGGCTTTTCTGTGCTCAGCATTGTCCTGGCCAAGTGTTGTGGAGAGAGCCTGGCCAAGGAGCCTGGAGCTCCCAGGCCGTGGCCTGAGGCATCAGCGCTGCCCCAGCAGTGCCCATGGCCTGTCCCTGCTGCAGCCCCGGCACTGCCACCCCCAGGGCTGTGCCCGGCCCCGAGAGCACTCAGGCCCTGCAGCAACACGAGGGCCAGGAGGGCAGCGGGGCAGTGGCACGGGAGCAGCACTGGCAACACCAAGTGCTGCTGCTGCTGCTGGGCACAGCTGCTGTGCCAGCAATGATCTTCCCCAGCACTGCACACAGACAATGCGGCTGCAGATCCAGAGAAGGGAACAAAAGGGGAATCTCAGCAGAAATTTTTGCTGGGACATCCTTTATTTTGTTTAAAGCCACAGAGAGTATAGCTCCTCATTGAAACACTCTACAGGTCACAGTAAAGTTGGAGAGAAACCAAAGGAGGAAGGGGAGAATGAATGGCTCATCTTTGTGGAGAGTATGAAGAAATTAAAACAAAAAAAAACCGCCCCACAACTAAACCAACAAGAAGAATCAAGGATTTATTTTGTTAGTAGTGATTTCCAGAAATTGACAAGCTTTCTAATGTCCCTGAAAACATCTAGTCATCAATCTCCACACTGCAGCCTTGAGCTCCTGATTCCTCATGCTGTAGATGAGGGGGTTCAGGGTTGGAGTCACCACTGAGTAGACAACTGCCAGTGCCAGATCCAGGGATAGAGAGGAGATGGAAAGGGGCTTCATGTGAGCAAATGTCCCAGTACTGATAAACAAGGAGACCACAACCAGGTGAGGGAGGCAGGTGGAAAAGGCTTTGTGCTGTCCCTGCTCAGAGGGGATCCTCAGCACAGCCCTGAAGATCTGCACATAGGAGAAAACAATGAACACAAAACATCCAGAAGCTAAACAGGCACTGACAGCAAGAAGCCCAAGTTCCCTGAGATAGGATTTGGAGCAGGAGAGTTTGAGGATCTGGGGGATTTCACAGAAGAACTGGCCCAGGGCATTGCCATGGCACAGGGGCAGGGAAAATGTATTGGCCGTGTGCAGCAGAGCAGTGAGAAAGGCACTGGCCCAGGCAGCTGCTGCCATGTGGGCACAAGCTCTGCTGCCCAGGAGGGTCCCGTAGTGCAGGGGTTTGCAGATGGACACGTAGCGGTCGTAGCACATGATGGTCAGGAGGGCAAGCTCTGCTGAGATGAAGAACACAAAGAAAAAGAGCTGTGCAGCACATCCTGCATAGGAGATGTTCCTGGTGTCCCAGAGGGAATTGTGCATGGCTTTGGGGACAGTGGTGCAGATGGAGCCCAGGTCCGTGAGGGCCAGGTTGAGCAGGAAGAAGAACATGGGGGTGTGCAGGTGGTGGCCGCAGGCTACGGCGCTGATGATGAGGCCGTTGGCCAGGAGGGCAGCCAGGGAGATGGCCAGGAAGAGGCAGAAGTGCAGGAGCTGCAGCTGCCGCGTGTCTGCCAATGGCAGCAGGAGGAAGTGGCTGATGGAGCTGCTGTTGGACATTTGCTGTGTCTTGGCGTGGGGATCTGTAAGAAAAGTAATCATGGAATAGTTCAGTTTGGAGAGGATTTAAAAGATCCCAGCCCAGCTTGGTGGCACTTTCCCCCCACTGCCTGCCCAGGGCTCTGCTGCCTGGAGCTGTCCCTGCCAGCAGCTGCTACCCCTGTGCCCAGGGCTGGGCCCTGCCAGTGCTGCCAGAGCCCAGCCCAGCCCTGGGGGCTCAGCTCTGCCCTGCAGACCCCTCCCAGCACAGGGCACTGCCCAGGACCAGCTCTTCTTCTGCAGGCTCTGATGACAACATCACAGCAAGCCTGAGGAGGATGGAAAAGTGACACTGATGCTGCCTGTGAGGGACCCTGTGCTGATTTCTGTCAATGACCACTTTATTAAGGTCTGAGAAATCAATTCCTTATTTCTATGTATGTGAACTGAGAGATGAATATCTATATGCAATTTCCCATCTAGGCAACCCAGACCAATACATTAAAAAAGCAGAATTTTCCCTTTTCTGTATTCCCTGATTTGCTGTGATCCCTCTATAAACTGTTTGGAAATGTTCTAGATTTAAATGTCATGCTGGGAGCAGTAGTCCTGAACAATGCAGCATACTCACCACACAAGGAGAACACTTCCAAGCCTTACCAGCTGTATCCTTCCACCCAGACCTTGTCCCCCAGTGCTGGGAGCAGCTCCCAGGGCTGGCTGAGAGCTGTCCCTGGCAGGCAGCAGAGTCCCTGCCCCAGCACAGCGCCCTGGGCTGCAGGACCCTGCTCTGCACCACAGCCCTGGGCACCCCTGGCTGCTCTACACAAGAGATCATCAGAGAATGTACTCACACAGTCTGCAGGCATTGCGATGTTCCAGCTTTAGGAGATGGCTCCAGGAGCTGCAGCTGCATTGTCCTGCAGCCAGAGGCTTCCTGTGTCAAGGGCTGGGAGTGATTCTGCTCCAGTCACTTCTGAGCATCTTCCCAGCCCTGACTGATTGGAGCTCTCTGTGCCTCTGTGCTGTGCCCTGGGGTGGCTGCAGGCAGTGCCCCAGCCCTGCTGAGCTGTGCACAGGAGTTGCTCATCAAGAGAAATGTGTTTTTGAAGCTCTTCTTCGTTGCCAGGATCGCCTTCTGTGCAGGGAGCCCAGCCCAGCTCATCAGCACAGACACAGCACAAGGACTTTAATGACCCTCTTGGGGTTTGTGCTGAGGCCCTAAACATCCGTCCCTGAGTGGGAGATGAAGAAACCTCTCAAGAACTCCAAGTCACAATCAAACTCCAAAGTTTCCTGAAGTTTTAATGGTTCCCTCTGAGGGACACAACTGAGAAAGTGTCCCCAGGTTCCAGTTAGAGCAGGAATTTGGAGGCAGAGATGACAGGTGGGGACAAAGTGAAGTCAAGTCTTGGTGCCCTGGGGCACAGCAGGGTCTGTGCCACCAAGGGCTGGGAGGAGACACCTTGTCCTGAGTCACTGGGGCCTCCTGGCACAGCCCCAGCAAGGCTGGCCACTGTCACCCCTTGTCCTGCCCTCAGCATCCCCCCACATCCCAGTGGCCTCAGGGATCTGCTGGGATGAGTCCCTGGGGAGCCTTGGTCAGGAATGGCCCTGGGGGGCTCCTTCATGCTCCCAGGGACTGCAGGTTTTTCAGAGGACTTTGGATTTTGCTTTTTCCTTGGAGTCTCTGAGAGCTTTGTGCAATCATGGCCTCCAATTATCTGCTTTAATTAGTCTCTTGAGAGCCTTTGTCAGTAACAACACTCATCGGGGCTGATTAATGCTTCAAGGTACTTCAGTTTTTTTATGGTACTTGGAGATTCCTTTTAGACACCAACTCTTCTAGTAGTTTATGCAATCATGGCCCCAATTATCTACTTTAATTAGTCCCTTGAGAGCTTTATATTGACACTCAGTAGGTCTCATTAATACTTTGACATACTCAAGGTTTTAAAGGTAGTTTGGATTTTCCTTTCCTCTCTGACTCTCTGAGAGGGTTTTGGGAGATCCTGGCATCCAGTTTATTCCTCCAAGGAGTCCATGAGGAGCCTGTGTTGGGGATGGACTTCAGTGAGACCCATTAATGCTTTGAGACACTTTGGGTTTTTCTTCTGTCTTGGACTCCTGGAAAGGTTTGTGCAATCTCTTCTCAGGCCCTGAGGTTCAAGGGCTCAGCACCAAATGCTCCACGGGGCTCACTGGGATCAAGCAAGTCCTGACAAACCATGGCTCTGCCTTGATTTCCCTCTGGTGAAGTTCATTCATTAGGAAGATTTTCAAATCCAGTTATGGAGAAATATTTCCAAGGGATTCTAAGAAATACACATTCCTATTTTGAAGAGTGTATTTCATTGTTATTCTCTTTAGAGCAGAGGTGATTCCAGCATTCTGTGATTGATATTGATGCAGGGTCTCTCCTCAGGTCTGGCCTGCTCACAGAAGCTGTGCCTTGAGGTCTGACCCAGTGTGGACAACCTTGCTGCACATTCCGCAACTCCATCCTGTCTGTCCTCACTCACCTGGGACCTGCTTTACTTGGAGAACTGGCTGCACACAGGCCAAAAGGAGTGTTCCCCGCCCCCCCTTTTTTTTTTTCTGTTTTGAAGCAATCTACAACTCCATAATGTCCCCATTGAAAACAGACACCTTCTATTAGTGTGTGCTAAAGCCAAGGTGCCACCAAGCAGCTTTCCCCTCCCCAAGGCAGAACCCTGCAAGAAATGCTTGAGTCCTTTGGACTCCTTGGTTCCCTGAGGCCTTGCAGTGTCACCAAGGCCCCTTGGTTCCATGAGGTTCTGCACTGTCACAATGGAGATTTGGGTCCATGGTGTCCCACAGTGTCACAATGCTCTTTTGGGTTCCATGGGCCTTGATCTGTCACAGTGGACTTTTGGCTCCTCGAGGTTCCATACTCTCAACAATGGTCTCTGTAGTTCCAGAGTGTCACAATGGACTCTTGGTTCCAGGTGGCCCCACAGTGTCACCGTGGTCTCCTTGGTTCCACAAGGCCGTGCAGTGTCACAATGGCTCACAGGTTCCATGAGGCCCCACAATGTCACAGTGGCCCCTTGGTCCCATGAGTTTCCCCAGTGTCACAATGGTTCCTTGGCTCCACGTGGCCCAGGTGTCTCACAACGGACTCTTGGTTCCGTGGGGCCCCGCAGTGTCACAGGGGTTTCCTTGGTTCTGTAGGGTCACAATGGACACTGCAGCGCCCCCTGCTGGCCGGGAGGACCTGGCACTGTGCGAGCACCTCCTGGTGGCCGACCCCTGCAACTGTGAGTGGCTCGTACTGGTTTGTACTGGTTTGTGCTGGGATGGGGTGCTGGGGTGTTACTGGTTTGTACTGGGTTCCACTGGGAAAGGGAGCAAGGGTGTATGAGTGCCCCCTGCTGGCTGGGAGGACCTAGTGGCCGACTGTGTATTATAGTGGGTTATACTGGTTTGTACTGGGATGGGGTGCTGGGGGTGACAGGATTGTAGTGGTTTGTACCGGGTTATACAGAGATCTTCTGGATTTTACTGGGTTAAACTGGGGTGTACTGGATTATACTGGGAAGGGTCTTGGGGATGCTTGGCACTCCACTGGGAGCAACTTCCGGGGATGCTGGCCTTACTGGTTTATAGTGGGATGGAACTTGGGACCTACTGGGAGTGACTTCAGGTTGTGCTTACTGGTTTATACTGGGAGCTGTCACCAAGGGCTCAGGGGCTCAGGGGTGGCTCCCAGTGCTTACTGGTTTATACTGGTGCCCTCCCAGTATAAACTTGGGAGCCACAGGACCACACTGACAATGGGCTTGGGTGTATGAGGCCTTACTGGTTTATGCTGGGAGCTGCTGCCACAGGCCTCAGGAGCTCAGGAGTGGCTTTAAGTGCTTACTGGTTTATACTGGTGCCTTCCCAGTCCACACCTGGGGACACTGCTGGGCACTTGCAGTCAGGCAGGACCTCAAGGCCGAGCTGGCCTTCACCAGGGCCTTGCTGAGCCGCAGCTTCTCCAACTTCTCAGCCTGGCAACACTGCCTGGGGCTGCTGATGCCCACCAGGAACTACGGCAAGGGCACTGGCCCCTGGAAGGCTGAAGGAAGGTGAGGGACTCCCCAAAACAACTCCCACAATTTTGCAAGATCCCCAGAATTTTCCAGCCCTTCCCTCACCTAAAGTGGGAGCTGGTGGGTTCTGTTGCATTGAATGGGTAGACCTGCTGTTCCTAAATCCCTATTGACTTCAATGGTAGATCTGGTTTCCCTAAATCCCCACTGAATTTAATGGGTAGACCTCAACTCCTGGATACCTGGGTGCCCCCACTGAGATATTGGGATTTCCCCCGGTGTCCCTCTGAGATTTTGGGGTGTCTCCTTTGCCCACCCCAGAGCTGGGACTGCTGCAGAATACCATCTTCACCAACCCCATGCACCAAAGCACCTGGATGTACCTGCCCTGCACCCTCTCTTGAGGAAACTCAGGGTTCCCTCCCACCCCTGATGTCCTTACCTGGAGTTCTGGGGTACCCCTTAATGTTGGGGTGTCCCCCGACAGCCCCACAGCTGCCAAGGGTCATCTGTGTCCATGTTGACAGGGAGGATGGCAGCCATCACCTTCTCCTGGTCTGTCAGGGTGAGTCAGGGCACTTGGATGCCCCAAAAACAACCAGGATATCCCTGAAAATTATCTGGGTACACCTGGATATTTCCCAAAATCAGCTGGATCTCCCCATACAATCACCTGGGTACACCTGGCTATCCCCAAAAATCACCTGGGTACCCCCAAAAATCACCTTGATACACCTGGGTAGCCCTTGCATACCTGGATCACCAAAACCCCTTGCGGCCTCCCAAAACTAGTGTCTCAAAAATCCTCATTGCTTTCATTGGGTAGGCGTGGTGCTCCCAAACCTTATTGCTTTTAAAGGCTAGACCCACTGTCCCTAAATTCTTATTCATTCAATGGGTTAGACCTGGAGTCCTGTTTATCTCCATTTATCTCTACAAATCCCTCCCAGTGGTCCCACTTTTGATTCAGTGCTCCCAGTCACCCCAGTGTCCCCCTTTAGCCCTTCCCAGTGCTCCCAGTTTGAACAGTAACTCTTCCCAATCAAGCCCTATCAATGAGTAGACCTGGTGTCCCTAAATCCCTATTGAGTTCACCAGGGTAGACCTGGTGTCCTTCAATCCCCTTTGACTTCAGTAGGCACAGCTGACGTCCCAAAACTTTTGGCGCTAAAAATCCCAATTTTGGTCTTGGAATTCCCAGCTTTTGGGCTGAAAATGGACATTTTTTGGCTTACCTGGAGGCACAGCTCCAGTATAGACAGCAGGTGAATCATCAGGGATTCGGGACTGGCCTCCAGGAATTCATCAGAACATGCAGAGCATCAGCACTGCAATCCTGGAGTGGAAATTCCCAGAATTCAGCCCAAGATTTCCTCCAAATTTCCTCACATTTCCCTATTTGGGGGCCAAATTTCCTCAAAATCCCATTGATTTTAATGGATAGACCAGGTGTCCCTAAATCAATATTGACTTTAATGGGATAGACCTGGTGTCCATAAGGCCCTATTGATTTCATTAGTCATGTCTGATGTCAAAAAAATGTGTATTGGGAGATTGATATTACAAGAGATGAGGCAACTGAGAGACGTTGTAAAAGATGGTTTATGGCCTCATGGTGTCAGTCTCATAGAAGGGTGAGACATTAAAGGTGTTACATCCAACACCATAACATCAGAAGCTGCCTCATTCTTAGTTACAATGTTTTATGTTTGTTTTTTAGCCAATCAAACACATCTGTGAAGTTTGCCAGCATCCTCTTACCCCAATCACTAATTGCTTTTCTTCCCATGGCTTTGCAGTAATGTGTCATTTTTCAACCAATCCTAGAACACTTCACCAACCTACATTGATATATCTTAAACTTCTAACTAACATTATAAAAGGTTTTATTGCTAAACTTTACAATCTTTTACTATCTTACTTAACATACTGCTTTGCTTACAGAATGCATATTTCTGTTTGCTTAAAACATAGATCTAATTATACTAAAAAATTATATTCCTGTTTTATATCTATTTTACTTTTAATGCTCTGATTGTCCAAGATTTCTCCAAGGTCTTAGGTCAAACCTTGTTTCCATCTCAATCTCTGAGCCTGTATGCACAAGGCCCTGAGAGCTCCCTGTGCCTGCATTTCCCACACCACCTATCATCTCTGCCTCCAATTTCCTGCTCACACTGGAACCTGGGGACACTTTCTCAGTCTTGGCCCTCAGTAGGACCCATTGGAGTTCGATTCTGACTGAATTATTGAAATTCAAACCATGGTCCTGCCTTGATTTCCCTCTGGTCTGGTGCAGTTCATTCAGAAGTTTTTCAATTCCAGTTATGGAGAAATATGACAAAGACCTTCTTAGAAATATCCATTGCCATTTTCAAGGCTGTATTTTATTACTGTTCTCTTTAGAGCAGAGGTGATTGCAGCATTCTGTGATTGATATTTGTGAGAAATGGATTTGTAAAGCATTTTCAAAGCCTGACTGAAAGCTCACACAGTCTTGTACATCTGGATGCAAACTCTGAGATAAGGTGTGCTGACTTAGAAAGGCCATGGAATAGAGAAGGCATTGCTGAGAGAGAGATTGAACTAGAAACAAGTTTCAAACAATGGCCTTGCAAAAAGACCAGATATTTTTGAGAATTAGAACTGTGAAAGATGAATTGTGGCAAGACTATGTGGAATAAAATACAAGGTGATTGGTGTTAGAATTATTAGCACCATTGTGTGGCAAAAGCTAATAGGCTGAAAAACATTTATAAAATATTGTAAGCAGGAAATAACTTGGCTTTGGATAGAATGGCATGTAGTTTTAAATCTCTTATGTTTCACCCTTCAAGGAGTCTGATAATGGAAGAAAATCTTTTTGAAACCCCTCTCAGTTGACCCATCTCTGTAGAGCTGGGATTTCCCAACAGTGCTGAGCCCCTGGACATCAGTCCCTGAGAGGGAGCTGAAGGAAAACTTCTCAAGAACTCAAAGTCAGAGTCAAACTCCAAAGTTTCTTTAGCTTTAATGGGTCCACTGAGGGATAGGACTCAAAAAGTGTCCCCAGCTTCCAGTTAGAGCAGAACACTGGAGGCACTGATGACAGGTGGGGACAAACAAGGGAAAGGTGTCTCTGATGCCGAGGACACCTGGATGTGTTTCAGGAATGCCAAGGGCCAAGGGCTGAGCCCCAGCCCCTGGCAAGGCAGATCGTGTCCCTCCCTCATTGCTCAGGGCTCTTCCCGGGCCACTGGGCTCTGGGCATGTGCAATGCCAAGGGCAGCACCATGGGGCGGCCCCTGCCAGGCTGCTGAGCAGGGACAAGGAGGCAATGAGGCCCCAGCACAGCAAGGCTCACTTGTCCCCTGCTGGCCTCAGGCCCAGGGCCAGCCTGCATGGCCCAAGTGCTGCAGGAGTTGGCCCTGTCAGGGCCTTTCAGCTGCTGCCCATCCCTGTGGCCTCTGCAGCCCAGGCTGTCCTACGGTGTCCATGCCCTGCGCCTCTGTCCCTGCAGGCTGTCGTCATCCCCCGGCTGCCCCACCTCGCTGGCCCCTTCCTTTGCTGACAGCTCTGCCTCCTGCCTGCCTCTGCCTGCACACACAGAGTCTTGGGCTGCTCCAGACTCCTTCTGGGGGATGTCTTGCACCACAGCACTGCCCTGGGAGAGAAATTCCTTTCTCCTTGGGACCAGTATGCACGTCCACAGCTTCCCTGGACATTATTTTTTCTATCTCTGGCTGATTTCTACTATGGGAAAAGGATCAATCATCTCTTAAACCACTCTTCAGTCCTTTCCAGGGGTCTCCTACTCTGTCCTAAATCTATAGTCCACTGGGCTCTCTGAGCTTGTTTGTCCCTATATAGTATTGATGTGCTTTCAGCATCCAAACCCCACCTTGGGAGATCTCTGGGCTCTCTCTAAGGGGCTGGCAAATTAAAACATTCTGCTCATTGTCTTAAGAAAATCACAAGGGGGCCAGGTAGCCAGACATGTCTGTACTGGCTACTTTTGTCTGGGCACAATCCTTGGATAACTGGAATTTTGGAGGTAGAATCCCAGTTTTGGCCTTTGACACCTAGGTGAGAAGGGCAGTTCTTTTCCACTGGAAGGGAAGCACTGGGCCCCAGTGTTTGGTGGTAGATGAGAGACAGCCATCAAGAGGCCAAGGCCAGCCAGATGAGACAATACTGGCAGATTTTGTCTGAGATCTATCCTTGGATATATGGAATTTTAGAGGTGGAATATCAGTTTCAGACATGGTTGTCTGAAGAAGAAGGATGGTTCAGTTCCATAGGAAGGAAAGCACGGAATACTGGTGTTTCAGGAGGAGATAAAAGGTGGCCATCAGAGGCCAAAGGCAGTCAGACTTCTCTGTTCTGGCAGCTTTTGTCTGAAAGCAACCCTTGAATATAGGGAATTATGGAGGTGGAATACCACATTTAGCCATTTCTGTGTACATAAGAAGGACCATTATTTTCTATAGGAAGGAAAGCACAGAGCCCAAGTGTTTGAAAGGCAGAAGAAGCCACTGGTCGTTCATGGGAGGCCAAGACAGCCAGACCTGTTTGTCCTGGCAGCTTTCATGACGGAGAAATCCTTGGATATACAGAATATTGGGGGCTGAGTCTCAATTTTGACCTTGCACACCTTGATGAAAAGGATGGTTCTTTTCCATTGGAAGGAAAGCAGTGAGCTACAGTGTTTCAAAAGCAGCTGAGAGGCAGCCCCCAAGAGGCCAAGTGCAGCCAGACCTGTCTGTCCTGGCAGCTTTCACTTGGGAGCAATCCTTGGATGTATGGAGTTTTGGAGGTGGAATCCCAGCTTTGACCATGAACGCCTGCTTGAGATAGATGTTTTTTTTCCTATAGGAAAGAAAAGCATGAAGCCCAAGTGTTTTGGAAGAAGATGAGAGGTGGCCATCCTTAGGCCAAGCCTGACCTGTCTCTCCTGACACCTTTCATCTGGGGGCTATCCTTGGATGTAGAGAATTTTGGAGGTGGAATCTCAATTTTGGCTGTGGGGGCCTGGAATGGAAGAAGAGTTCTTTTCATTAGGAAGGAACGCACAGACTGCCAGTGTTTCAAAAGGCAGACAAGAGCCAGTCCTCAGGAAGCCAAGGCTAGCCAGACTTGTCAGTCATGGAAAATTTTTGTATGGGAGCTGTCCTTGGATATATGGAGTTCTGGAGGTGGATTCCCAATTTTGGCCATGGGCACCTGGATGTCAAGGTTTTTTTTTCCTGTAGGAAAGAAAAGCACATGGTCCCAGTGTTTCAAAGGTAGATGAGAGGTGGCCCCAGGGTGGCCAAACCAGCCAGATTTCATTTGGGAACAATCTTGGCATATAAGGAAATTTAGAGGAGGAATCCAAATTTTGCCGATGGACACCTGGAGGAGAAGGACAGTTCTTTTCCACAGGAAGGAAAGCACAGAGCCCCAGTGCTTCAGAGCAGCCCTCGACATGCCAAGATCAGCCAGACCTGTCAGGAGGTCCCTGGGAGGCCCAGACAGCCAGACCTGTTCCATGCTCCCTTGGTTACATGGGCCCCACAGTGTCACAATGTTCTTGATTCCATGAGTCCCTGTATTGTCACAATATTCTCCTTGCTTCTGTAGTGTCACAATGGCCCCTTGCTTCCATAAGTTCTTGCAGTGTCACCACGGCCCCAGGGATCCTTGCTGTGTCACAATGGCTCCTTGGTTCTCTGGGCCGCACAGCTTCATCACTGACCCTTGGTTCCCTTGGGGTCCTGAGTTTCACAATGCCCCCCCCTATTCCATGAGTCACCAGAGTGTCACAATGGTCTCTTTGGTTCCATGAGGTTCCACAGTGTCACCATGGTCGCTGTCAGAGGCTGGATGAGATCAATGTCCCAGACACCTGGGGATGAGCTGTCAATCAGTCACACAGTGGGGTGGTGCTGACCCAGGCTCTGATTGCCCCAGCAATCACAAGTCCCACCTAGGGGAGGCCCACGAAGGCCCAGGGGCTTAAAACATGGAGCAGGCGCTCAGCCCATGGTCCATACCCTGCCTTCTCCTGGGGTCTGTGTCTCACTCACATTGGAACCCTAGCAGCTGGGAGCCATGTGTGTGTCTGTCTATAGAACTTCTGTCAAACTGCCTCTCTTTCCTCTCCTTCTAGTGTTCTTTATATGGAACAAGTCAGGGTACCTCAACAATTTAAGTGTTTAAAGATTTCTAAGGTTAAATAAGTTAAGTTAATGAAGTTCCTGCTATGACAAGTGTTTTATGTTGAATTGGAGGTTGTATTAATACAATCCTTTTCCAAAGTTCCTTGATTTTCTCTATTTGCCAGTAAAATTTTGTGTCATTTTGACCTTGTGATAAATGTGATTCGTGCTAATTAAGTTGTAACTATATTAACAAAATTGTATTTAGATCAATAGAAGACAATTGTTACAGAGTGATGGGGGAGATGGGTGAGACAGGGCAAAGGACATCTTCCAGATGTTGGGAGTCGAAGAAGGAGGTTGGAAGAAAGTGAAACAAGAATAGTAGAAGCATGTAGGTCTGACAAGCAGCATCTAGAAATAGAAAGTTTTGACCTTGAAATGGGCCAAAATGGGATGATTCCAAGCATGGGACTCAATTAAAGTCTTGTTATAGAAAACATCTGCTCAGTCACACAGGGCGCCTGCGCTACCTGCAGGTCACACCTGGGTCACTGATGAAGACGATGAGCCTTCATCGAAAATAAGACCCTCAAAAGGATGAGAGACCCCCTAACCCATTAGTAGAGCATGCACCATACACACAGTGATGTAGATTTTAGGAATAGAAACTAGGAGGAGTTTTCTAGAAACTCCTGTAGCCTACAGTATATAAGTGGGATTGTTAGCCTGGATGCTTTGGTACGTGAGGAATGGCGAGCCCTCCCCAGTCAGTTTTGTTTATGCTTTATACCAACTTCAATTATGCTAAATTACTTACTGCCAAATTTTGTATATTCTTACATATATGCACTTTGATTGTATTCATCTCCAATACTTTGATGGTATTAATTTTGTTACTATGAAAAATCTACTATTAAATTAAATCTTGTTGCTTGATAAATTGGAAGAATAGAACATCATTCATAACAATTTGGTGCCGAAACCCAGGAACTCCAGTCCAAGTGAAGAGTGGCTAGTTTTGGGAAGGAGCTCCCCACCAGTTGTTAAGGTGGTCCCAGGACTAGACCAGGCTCTCTTGGAGAAGGAGTTCCAAATTAAAATAAATCATAAGCAAAAGAAGCTCGCTACAAGGAGCTGTGCCAGAAGAAGGCTCCTGTGGGAACGCCGGCAGAAAGGGAAAGGTGCCCGTAAAACGCCTTGTGCACAAGAGCCCTGTGTGAAAACGGGGCTGTGTGAGCACCATGGGGTTGGGTAAAGGGGGTGGCTGTGTTCTTGTGTGTGAGTGAGGAAGGTCTGAAAGGGGAGAGCGAGTGAATACCCCGGGAGGGACCGGGAGACAAAGTCCCAGCCCGATAACTCATGGGAAAAGTCTTTGAGAAGGGAGCTGATGCTCAGAAAAGTGATTTAAGAAGGGAGTGAATGAGTCAGGTTCAACTATCTGTTGGGAGGATAACAGATGGAAGTTTTGGTACGTGATTAAGAAGGATTGTGGAGAGTGGCCAGAAAGAGAAGTTGGGGAGAGAATAAAAGGAAAAGAAGGAATTAGGTGGGAAACAAGTGGTTGGCAAAAGAAGTGAGAAAATGTAAATTAAGCAAAGGAGTTGAACCGCAGAACAAGTGAGGGAGAGCAAGGGAGATGTTGCCGCCAGAGATGGGTCAGAGGAAAAGTAAAATCTCTGACCCAGGGGTTGCGAATTATGAGAATAGTTTGTGAGAACCCGGTGTGCCTGGGAACCGAGAGGGGGTTTCCAAGAAGGGGAGCGAAATTCCTCAGGACAGCCCCCTGGGGATAGTGTTACAATACTGGGGTACAAGGGAATCCCAAAGAGAAAAAAAGTAAGCAGAAAATTATACAGTACTGTATGTTTGAGTGGACAAAAGAAAAGATTTGTGCAAATAAATTATACTGGCCAGAGTTTGGATCATTTGAGGATTGGATTTCTCAGGTTTTAAATCTATATGTGAATTCAAAAGAATCTTTTAACCAGGAGGAAAGTGAGTATGCTGCTTTGTGGCTTCCAAAATGGGAGGGTAAATTTATAGTTCAAAGGCAGGAAAAAGAAGGTTATTCGTTATACCCTTTGCAAACTAAAGGACAGGCAGCAAGAAGGGACCAGATAAAGCCATGGGACCCGTTAAATCACCTCCCACCCCCATACAGACAGCCTGGCCAGCCTGGCCAGCCCCTGGTCCCTGATGCACCCCCTATTCAGGACGAGCCAGTAGCACACAGAACTAGAGGCAGAAGGGGACAGGAGGAAGAAAGTGACAAAAAGGATGAGGGAGCAGGAAGGGAGGATAGATTATACCCTCTTAGAGAGGTTCCAATGGCAAATCTGCCCCAGGACAGGGACCTATTGGTTACGTGAGTGTTCCCCTGAACACTGGGGATGTTAGGGAATTTAAGAAAGAGATGGGCAGGATGCTAGAAGATCCTGTTGGAGTAGCAGAGAGGCTAGATCAGTTTTTGGGACCAAATATTTATACCTGGGTGGAATTGGAGTCTATTTTAGGAATCTTGTTTACAGTGGAAGAGAGAGAAATGATTAGACAGTCAGGAATACAGGCCTGGAATAGGGATCATCAGGGGCCAGACCAGAGAGATCAGAAATGGCCTATGGTAGATCCAAATTGGAATAATCAGGAGGCAGAACACAGGCAAAATATGAGGGATTTCAGGTGGATGGTTATCCAAGGAATTTGGGGAGCAGTGCCCAGGGGACAAAATATAGGGAAATCTCTGAGTGAACACCAAGGGAAAGATGAGTCCCCAGCAGAATGGTTAGAGAGACTAAGAAAGGATTTGTAATTGTACTCAGACATAGACCCCAATACTCCAGCAGGGCAGGTCCTTTTGAAAACACAATTTGTAGCCAAGTCCTGGGGGAACATCAGGAAGAAACTAGAGAAATTGGAAGATTGGCAGGATAGGGGGCTTCAGGAGTTGTTAAGGGAAGCACAAAAAGTGTATGTGAGACGAGATGAAGAAAAACAAAACACAAAAGCCAGGATCCTAATGGCAGTAGTTAAAGAAACACAAGCAGCCACAAACACAAAAAATCTAGTAGGAGAGGATAAAAAGAAAAGATCAGGACTTCATTCAGAGAACAGTAGACCTATGTGCTTCTCTTGTCACAAAAGGGGACATTTACAGAATTCTTGTCCTGTTTCCAAGAGTATAGGTCCTATTTGTTTCTATTGTCACCAAAAAGGACATGTGCTGAAAGTCTGCAAAAAGAGGCAGAAGGATGAAAAGATGTTTAAAGAGGATTAGGGGGGTCAGGGGCTCATTTATTTAATGGGGACCAAAACATCAAAAGAGCCCTTGATAAAATTAAAAGTAGGTCCTCAAGGTGAAGAAATTGCATTTTTAGTAGATACAGGGGCTTCTAGGTCCACAGTAAAAAAACTGCCTCAAGATTGTAGTGTTAGCTCTGAGCATGTCCCAGTAGTAGGGGTTAAAGGGGAAGTTTTTCAGGTTCCCGTAATTAAAGATGTACAAATAGAATCTGATATAAGATTCGAGTTGAATGATTTATTACTAATACCAGAGGCAGATAACAATTTATTAGGAAGGGATTTAATCATAGCCCTGGGAATTCAAATAAAGCCCTGTGAAGGACAACTTAAAATTTATTCTTTAACTGAAAAAGATAATCAGGAAATTAGTGACACAGTGTGGTATTCTGGAGAAGTGGGAAAATTAAACATTCAGCCCCTAAGCATTGAAATACAGAATCCAGAAATCCCCATTCGAGTAAACAATATCCAATATCACTGAGAATCGGAGGGGATTGAAACCAATAATTGAGAATTTGAGGCACCAGGGGATATCAGAACCTTGCATGTCAGCACATAACAGCCCCATTGTGCCGGTAAAGAAGCCTGATGGCAGTTACCGACCAGTTCAGGATCTCAGGGCAGTCAATCAAAGCACCATTACTCGTTTTCCAGTGGTGGCCAATCCATGGACTTTACTAAGCCAATTGGCCCCTCATTATACTTGGTATAGTGCAGTGGATTTAAAAGATGCTTTTTGGACTTGCCCTCTGGATGAGAGTAGCCGGGACTATTTTGCCTTTGAGTGGGAGGACCCAGACACAGGCAGAAGAGAACAGCTTAGGTGGACAGTAATAGCCCAAGGTTTCACTGAGTCACCAGATCTTTTTGGGGAGCATTAGAAGATCCCTTGAAGTCCTTTCAGTTACCTAGAGGGATTAAGTTGTTACAGTATGTAGATGGTTTGTTATTAGCTGGAGAAACTGAAGAAGACACTAGGAAAGGGACTATACAGCTTTTAAATTTTTTATGAGAAAATGAGTTAAAACTATCCAGGTCAAAGTTACAATTTGTGGAGTCAGAAGTACGTTATTTAGGTCATTGGATCAGTAGAGGAAGAAAAAATTTAGACCCTGAAACGGTTTCAGGAATATTAAATATGGAACCCCCAAAGAGTAAAAGAGAAATAAGACAGTTTTGGGGTCTTCTGGGTTATTGTAGACAGTGGATAGAGGGATTTAGTGGGAAAGTAAAATTCTTATATGAAAAATTGACTACAAATCACTTAAAATGGACTGAAAAGGATCAGGAAAATTTTGAGCAAGTTAAAGAGGCCCTTCTGCAAACTCCTGTCTTAAGCGTTCCTGATTTAGACAGGCCAATTCAATTATTTGTTAATACAGCCTATCAAACAGCTTATGGAGTATTGACTCAGGATTGGGCAGGAAACAGAAAGCCAGTGGGATATTATTCCAAGTTACTTGATCCAGTTAGCAAGGGCTGGCCAACATGTTTACAAGCTCTGGTAGCAACAGCATTGCTAGTAGAAAAGATTCAAAAAACAACTTTTGGGGCACCACTGGAAGTATATACTCCCCATAACATTAGAGGAATTCTTGCTCAAAAGGCTGAAAAATGGTTAACAGACAGTCGAATATTAAAGTATGAGGCTATCTTAATAACCTCTCCAGAATTAGAATTGAAAGTAACAAATGTACAAAGCCCAGCCCAGTTTCTATACGGGGACCCAGGGGAAAAATTAATACATGATTGCATGGAAGTCATAGAGTTACAAACAAAAATACTTCCAGATTTAAGGGAAGAGGACCTGCGAACAGGAGAAAAATTATTTATTGATGGATCATCTCGAGAGGTAAATGGGAAAAGAAAATCTGGATATGCCATAATTAGTGGAGAAAAATTAGAAGTTAAATAATCTGGTCCCCTTAGCTCATCCTGGTCAGCACAAGCCTGTGGACTTCTTGCATTACTCCGTGCATTGTTGCTATTGAAAGATTGAGAGGGAACTATACTCACGGACTCAAAGTATGTTTATGGGCTTGTGCATACCTTTGGAAAGATCTGGAAAAAAAGGGGATTTGTAAACACCCAAGGGAAAGGATTAATACACCAAAGATTAGTCAGTGAAATACTTGAGGCTTTAAAAGGTCCAAAAACGATAGCAGGTGTACATGTAGAAGGACATCAGAGTGGGAGAGATATTGAAACAAGAGGAAACAATTTGGCTGATGATGAAGCAAAAAGAGCTGCCCTAAGGGAAAACAGCAGTGTAATTATGACTTTTAAAGAGACAGAAACACAAACTGAAATACCATACTTTTCTTTAACAGAGGTAGAAGCTATAAAGAAGCTAGGGCCAACCCTGAAGGCAGGCGAATGGATTCTACTCGATGGTAGAAAAGTAGTCCCAAAACCTATAGCCTGACAGATCCTGGACAACTTACATTGAAGAACTCACTGGGGCACAAGGGCACTTTGTGACTACATTTAAATTTTATGAGTGCATAGGAATATTTGAAATTGGGAAACGAATTACTCAAGGATGTGTCACATGTCAGAAGATGAACAAAAAGATGTTGAGGAGTCCTCCCTCTGGAGGCCCTTGGACAGCCTATCGGCCATTCGAAAAGATCCAAGTTGATGTCACTGAATTACCTAAAGTAGGCAGGTGGAAATATCTGCTGGTTATAGTAGATCAATTGACTCAGTGGGTAGAAGCATTTCCTGCGGCTCGGGCCACAGCTCAAATGGTAGCCAAAATTCTGATGGAGAATATTATTCCAAGATTTGGATTAGTGCAAGTTATTGATTCAGATCAGGGCACTCATTTTACCTCGAGAATAATTAACAATTTAAGCCAATCACTAGGAATTACCTGGGAATATCATACCCCATGGCATCCCAAAATCTTGGGATGAGTTGAAAGGATGAACCAAACTATTAAATAACAACTAACTAAATTAATGATAGAAACTAAATTACCATGGACTAGATGCCTTCCCTTAGCCATGTTAAATATAAGAACCAAGCCCCACTCTGAAACTGGGATCTCACCATATGAGATGTTATATGGACTGCCTTACCCCCAAGGCATGACAATGGATCCCTCCCTAGTTGGGGACAAAACCATTCAGGGGTATCTTACAACCATCACAAACAATTTGAGGGAATTAAGAGAGAAAGGCATTTTAGCTCAAACCACTCCTCTCGATTTTCCAATACATTCTATCCGACCAGGACAGCATGTGTTGATAAAATGCTGGAGAGGAGGAAGTTTAGAACCTCGATGGGAGGGACCATTTCTGGTTCTTTTAACCACAGAAGCAGCAGTCCAAACGGCAGGAAAAGGCTGGACTCATGCTTTGCAAGTAAAAGAACCAACACAAAATAAAGATTGGAAAATTATTTCAGCACCAGGAGACCTAAAAATCAAATTGAAAGGGAATTTGAAAATTGATTAATTGTAATAACTTCATGATTAGGCGGAAAGGAGAACTTGACACCAAAAAGTTGTATTGATAAGAAACTGGCATAAAATCACTGTATTTTGGCACCAAAAGGGAGGTGTGAGATAGATAGATATATATATATACATATATATATATATATATATATAGGAAAAAGATATTATGTAAGTTGTTATTGCTTAAAATAGCAATTAAACTTGTTTTGAGACAGTATATTGTTAAAGTCTAGACATCCTGGATTGGCTGCCAACTGCAACCCCATTAAGTTCAGAAGCTGAACAGTGCCGATGGAAAAGAATCAGACGCCTCCTTGATCAGTGGGAAAATCCCAGACAAATTGAAAAGTTTCTCCAGACCTTCCGACCGCCAACGTTAACTGATTTATTTGAAAAGCTGCAACTCAAGAGAAAGAGACTGGTAACACCTATTATTGAGGAGGCCCAAAAACAATTAGAATATTGGCAATGTTGTATTCATGGCTTAGAATGCTGCCCATGGATTCGTATTCTTTGCACTTGCTGTTTTAATTCATGGTGGAGAGTAACTAGGGCAAAAGAAAAAGAGAGACAATTGCTTTGTTTCAGTTGTTCAGAGCGTATGCATGATCAGCTAACAACAGAAAAATTTTTAGTGACTTCTATGGGAAACCATTAAGACATGAAAATGGGACCTTTTATGCCGCAATTCAACTAATAGAGAATCAGGACCAACTACTCCTTGCCATATTAACTTTTGTGCAGGCTAAAGAACAAGCAATCCAAAATATTATAAACCAGAGTATCATAACTGACAGTTGCTGTGGAGAAGAAGTCTATGTGCCACGTAGTAAATACGTCTCACCAGCAAATTGGCATCGCGAGTATATCTATTGGTAGAAAAGAAGGTTTAGAAGACCGAAAAGAGGAACTATTTAACTGAAATAGCATAATTTTTGTTGTGGTTGGCATATCTCCGGAGCTTTAGTAGATTGGGAAAAATAGCTAATCAATCTAGGGAAAGAGATAAGGCAGTGCTGCAGAACTATAAATATTTTGTGCCATCTTTGGAACAGAAAAAGTTAAAATAGATCGTGCGAACCTTATGAGGCCAAGGGTACCAAAGAGAAACAAATCCCAGGATAAAAACTTTGCTACCGAGAAGATTGACATCTTGGCCCTTGGCTGCAACCCAAGGGGCCTTGAGACAGGTAGAAAGTTAAAATTCCTGAGGATTCTTTTCATAGTGCTTACAATAATACCCCTAGCAACTGGCCAGAACCATAAGACTGCATGGAATGGAAAAGAACAGGCCATGCAGGAACAAATTACAAGACGACAAACCACTCAAGAAGCAGGAATAAAGAAACGAACCCTTCCTGATCCCTGTGACAAATGCAATCATTCCATGTGGGTCAAGAATAAGATGGAATCAGTTTTTGTGGCACACCCATATATTAGTGCAGCTTGTTATGATTGTAGCAGCTTCTTAGAAATTTGTATGAAAAGTTCAAAATTGTACTGGGTAAGAAAGAATTTGGGATTCAGGGGGCGAGCTCCTTACCCTAATGATAATCAACTCTGTCCTAGATACGAACATTTTTTGTGTTTTGAAAAGGATGAAAAAGGAAAAGGGCCAAAGAAAAAACTAATTGGAAAACAAAAAGAAGCAATGAAGGATAGGGAAATAATCAGAAGGAAAGAATTAGAGGAACTGGATGAGCTGTACAAACAATTAAAACAGCACTATAGCGACTGGGATTTGCCAACTTCAAACAAAAATTTGTTTGTAGATCTAATGCAAGAAATTGCCACAGAATTGGGATTATCTAAATGTTTTCTTTGTGGAGGACTTACAAGGGCTGAAAGATGGCCATGGAGAGGTGAGGGTTTGGCTCCAGAACAATTTTTAAAATGGAATCATACACAAATTTCTAAGACCCTAAAATGGCCTGAAGGCTGGGTCCTGAGTCATCAAGTCATTGGAACAGTTTGTATAACTCGGGAAGGGAGAAAATACACTGAAGTGGTGGGATATACTCCTTGCCTATCTACTTTAGTAGTAAATTCAGACAATAACACAAAGACCTGGCAACCCAAGAGTCCTATTGGATATTGGGGAATAGCAAAAGAAATGAATTGTGAGTGGAATAATCAAACTGATTTGTTCTGGCATAACAGTTCTGGAGCTAACCCCTACCTATCCATAAAAGACTTGAAATCTTATTGGGAACAACCAGAAAATACAAAAGAAAGATGGAAAGCCCCTGATGGAATATATTGGATTTGTGGGCAACGAGCATACAGTGAACTACCCCGAAAGTGGGAGGGAACTTGTACCTTAGGAGTTCTACGACCCTCCTTCTTTGTCAGACCAAGGTCTAAGGACAATATACTAGGAACACCACTTTATGAAACCTTAGAAAGAAAAAAAAGATAATTAAATTTCGACTTTCCGATGGCGGGAGGAAACCAAAAATGGAAAGATGAAGAATGGCCTGCAGAAAGTATTATAGCACATTATGAACCTGCTGCTTGGGCTCAGGATGGGTCTTGGGGATATAGAACTCCAATTTACCTATTAAACCGGTTAATAAGGCTCCAGGCAGTAGTGGAAGTCGTCTCAAACCATAGGGCAGACGCTTTAAAGTTGTTGGCCAAACAGCATTCACAAATGCGAGCATTTGTATATCAAAACAGAATTGCCCTAGACTATCTGTTGGCAGAAGGAGTTTGTGGGAAGTTTAATGAATCTGAGTGCTGTGTGGAAATAGATGACCACGGGGAAGCCATCACAAAACTTGCTGACGAAATTAAAAGAGTGGCACATGTACCAGTTCAAAAATGGAATTCTATCCTGAAAGCTGACTGGTGGGATAATCTTTTTGGGGGTGTGTGGTGGAAAAAATTAGGATTCATGCTATTGTGTTCTGTTTTAGGTCTATTGTTTCTGCCTTGCATGATACCATATCTAATCAGACTAATCCACTCAGTAATTCCAGGAATGCAACTTACAGCCATGCCTATGGATCCAGAATCAACAGCAAAAGGGAAAATAAACTCCTTAATGGTACTGAAAGCGCAATCTAATCGCACTCAAGAGAAAGAGGTCGAAAAAGTGGTGACTGACTGCAAAGAGAATACCCTGGCACGAGAAATGTTAACCAAATTTGAGAAGGAGTGTGAAAAGCTGGAGACCGCACGAGAAATGTTAGAAAAAATGGAGGCTAGTATGAAGGAACATAGAGAATACCAAGTAACAACCTTCTAGAGCACGAATCAAGATGATTAAAAAAGAGAAATGGGGGAATTGTGATAAATGTTATTCGTGCTAATTAAATTGTAACTATATTAGCAAAATTGTATTTAGATCAATAGAAGACAATTGTTACCGAGTGAAAGGGGGGGAGATGGGTGAGACAGGACAAAAGACATCTTCCAGATGTTGGGAGTCGAAGAAGAAGGTTGGAAGAAAGTCAAATAAGAATAGTAGAAGGACGTAGGTCTGATAAGTAGCATCTAGAAATAGAGCTCCAACCTTGAAATGGGCCAAAATGGGATGATTCCAAGCATGGGACTCAATTAAAGTCTTGTTATAGAAAACATCTGCTCAGTCACACAGGGCGCCTGCGCTACCTGCAGGTCACACCTCGGTCATTGAGGAAGACGATGAGCCTTCATTGGAAATAAGACCCTCAAAAGGATGAGAGACCCCCTAACCCATTAGTAGAGCATGTGCCGCGCAGTATAGTTACGTAGTTTTTAGGAATAGAAACTAGGAGGAGCTTTCTAGAAACTTCTGTAGCCTACAGTATAAAAGTAGGACTGTTAGCCCGGATGCTTTGGTACGAGAGGAAGGGCGAGCCCCTCCCCGTACGTACCCCCGGTCGTTTTTGCTTATGCTTTATATGAACCTCAATTATACTAAAACACTTACTCTCAAATTTTATCCATCCCAAATTATACAACTGTAATACTTTACTTGGATTGTATTCAGTTTCAATAATTTTTTGTAATCATCTTTAATACTTTTGATTGTATTCATTTATAATTGTTACTATTAAAAATTTGTTGTTACTTTTAATCTTTGTTGTTTGATTAATTGGAAAAATAGAAAACCATTCATAACAGAAGGAAAGCACAGAAACCCAGGGTTTTGAAGGCAGATGAGAGGCAGTCACCAGAGGCCAAGGCAAGCCAGAACTGTTTGTCTTAGCAATCCTTGCATAGATGGAATTTGGGAGGCCAAATCCCAGTTCTGTCCATGGGCGTCAGGACAAGAAGGACATTTCTTTTCCATAGGAAGGAAAGTAGGGAGCCCCAGTGTTTCAAAGGCAATGAGAGCTGGCCCTCAGGAAGCCAAGGGAACCTACACAGTCCTGGCAGTTTTTGTCTGGGAGCTATCCTTGCATAGAGACGGAATTTTGGAGGCAGACTCCCAATTTCGGCCATGGATGCCTGCACTTGAAAGATGATTCTTCCATGGGAAGAGAAGGTTCAGGGGGTCTCCCTGGGGCACGCGGGGCTTGGCACGGGCGCGAGCAGGGAACGGAAAAACAGACACGGGGCAAACGGCCCCACGGCTTCAGTTGCAGCGGCAGCAGCGGCAGAAGCGGCAGCAGCAGCAGCAGCAAAAAACCAATTTAATCAACACTCTGTTTCCCCTGTCCCTCTCCCGCTGTCCCACACCTTCTCCCGCACTCCCGCACCCTCTCTCTCCCTTTCCCGGTCTCCCTCTCCCCCTTCCAGTCCGGGCCATGCCCCTGGCCCGCCCCCAGGCGGGGTTGCTCCGGCCCCGTCCCCGGCCCCGTCCCCGGCCCCGTCCCCGGCCCCGTCCCCGGCCCCGGGCGTCCCGCCGTGCTCTCGCCTTCGCCTGGCTCTGGGCGTGCTGGCGGTGGCGCTGCTGGGCGGGCATCAGTGCCTGGGGCTGGGGCGGCGTCGCCGCCCTTTGGCTCCACCTGGCCCTGGCCCGAGCCCGGCCCCGGCCCCGACGTGGGATCCAGCCCCGGCCCAGAGCCCGGCCCCGGCTCCTCCCGCGGCCCGCGGAGGACACACGCGGCGCGGCCGCTCCCGCCGCCTCCGCTGCGGCTCTCCCGGCCCGAGCTCCGCCGCTCGGCAGCGCGGCCGCCGGCCCCGAGCCGCCGCTGTCCCGTTCCACAGAGCGAACGCCTGGGGCTGCCCGGCCCGGGGCGGCTGAGGGGCGCTCGGGGGCCGTTCCTGGCCCCGGGCCGAGCGCTGACAGCCGCGTCTCGCGGGCAGGGAAAGCCCAGGTGGGCCTGAAGGAGCGGTACCGGGTGGGTTCGCTGCTGGGGCGCGGCGGCTTCGGCAGCGTCTGGGCGGCGACGCGGCTCTCGGACGGCGCCCCGGTGAGCGGCGGGGCCGGCGGCGGGCACAGGAGGAGGGGGCGCAGGAGGACGAGGATGGGGCTCGGCAGAGCGGGCGGCGAGCTCACCCGCTGTTGGCCTTGGCTCGCAGGTGGCCATCAAAAGGGTGCCACGGAACCGCGTCCGGCACTGGGACGAGCTGGTTAGTGAGCGGGACCAGCGGGAGAAGCCGGGACGTGCCGGGCGGGGATGAGGCGAGGGCCGGCAGAGTGGAAGCCGCCAGGACCCTCGAGGGAGAGCGGGCTTGGGGCCAGCTGAGCATCCCGGGCTGCATGAGGGCTTCCCGAGCCCTGGCACGGCATCAGCCCCGCTGACGGCATCGTGGTCTTCCCGCAGCCCGACGGCACCAGCGCACCCCTGGAGATCGTGCTGCTGGACAAGGTGTCCACCGGCTTCCCTGGTGTCATCCAGCTGCTGGAGTGGCTTGAGCTCCCCAACAACATCGTGATGGTGCTGGAGCGCCCGGAGCGGTGTCAGGACCTGCAGCATTTCATCCGGGCACGGGGGTTCCTGTCCGAGGAGGAGGCGCGGGAGCTGTTCCGCCAGGTGCTGGAGGCCGTGCGGCACTGCACCAGCTGCGGGGTCCTGCACAGGGACATCAAGCCACAGAATGTCCTGGTTGACCTGGCCACCGGGCAGGCAAAATTGATTGACTTTGGCTGTGGCACCTACCTGCAGGACACAGCCTACACTCACTTTGCAGGTAAGCCCACGCAGCAGTATGCTCCTGCTCCCGGCATCTCCTGGCCCAACATCTCCTGGCCCAGCCTGGGTGTGGTAGTGGGGATTCTCCCTTTTGCTGCCAGTCATGACACTGAGCCTTCAGCCGAGTTGCTTTTGAGTTGGGGCAAGGGGGGGACCAGCTTCCAGCCTTGCTGGCAGCCTTTGCCAGCTACTCTGCCCAGAACTGGGGATGGGCCACCCAGCCCGACAGAAACACTTGTGGGTGGGGGTGGCAGAGAGGGGGGGCCAGAACCTGTGCACCTGCTGGTTTGGTGTGCAGATGAGAAAGGGCTTGGACTACTGTGCTCACCTTGTTTGCCGTGGCCTCATAATGTTTTTTGGGCCATGCAGGCAGGGAGGATGAAAGCATGGATTTTCCCCAGCACTGAGTGGGTTTTACCTTGTCATGGCCAGGCCTTGTATCTGTATTCCATAGGAACCCTGTCCTACAGCCCCCCGGAATGGACCAAGTTTGGCTGGTACTATGGCAAGCCAGCTACCATCTGGTCCCTGGGCATCCTGCTGCACCAGATGGTCTGCGGGGAGCACCCTTTCAGGAGGGGCCAGAACATCAGCTGGGACCATCAGCTCTCACTGCCACAACGGCTCTCTCAAGGTGGATCCTCATCTCTGGGCACGGGGGGAATACCAGTGCTGGGAGACAGCAGCAGGCTCGTGAGCATCCTGCTCTGGCAGCTGCTGAGGGGGTGGCACATGTCCTGCTCTCCTCCAAAACAAAGAACTGATGGGAAGGTTTAGGCCCAGCTCTGAGCACATGCAGCATGGCCTGGGCATGGGAAGAGTGGGGCAAAGCGGACTGGAGACTTCTCCAACTGACCAGTGGTTTATGGTTTCTCTCCCCAGAGTGCCGAGGTCTGATCAGGAGGTGTTTATCCATGCTCGACACGGAAAGGCCCTCATTAGAAGATCTGTTCAGTGATCCTTGGATGCAGAATATTCATCTGCCATAGAAGAAGGGAGAGAGCCACAGCCACTCTTTGATGCAGGGCCCTGGTAAGTTACAGCTCCACACATGCCCTGGCAATTCAGAAGCAAAGAACCCCAGACTTTTTTGTCCTGCCTGTGTCACTGCACGGGGGTCATCAGATGGGAACACACAGCCCGTGTGCTGGAGCTGAGCTGCTCTGCCCAGCACTGGTGGCCCCCATCTGAGCTGGTTTGGCTTGTCCTGGTTCACTGGCAGCTGGGGCCCTGGACAGAACACTGACAGCCTGGTCTCACCCCCAGGAAAGGAGAAGGAGCCCCTGGAGTAGCTGTACCAGGTGGGGCTGCTGCTGCTGGGGACAGCAAGGAAGACATCAAGGATGACATCCTCTTCCTCCACCTGGCCACAGAAAAGCTGAAGATGATGGACTTGGATTCTGGCACCTTCTTCAAAGCCAGGCTCCACAGCAAATTTGCAGATGAGTCCAGACCCAGGGGGATGCTCCCAGATTTGGGCATTGCACAGCTTGGCCGGAAACCAAAGGTTCCCCCTTTGCTGGGGAGGATAAAACAGATTCTTCAGTCGGCTGCCAAGCTGCTCTTTGGGGCAGCTGGGGGATGGGATGGGATGGGCTGGGTACAAAATGGGAGTTGGCTCCTGGCCCTGCCAACAGCCCCCAGCACCCACCGTGCCCTGGGCTGGGGCTGGAGCTGGGGCAGCCAGCCTGACACAAACAAAGCCCATGGCAGGAGCAGAGGTGGGACTCCAGAACTGTGCATGGCTGCTTTGCTTTGCAGGCAAGGAAGGGCTTGGGCTGCTCCACTGCCCTTGTTTGCTTTGAGATCACCATTACTTTTGGGGGCAGTGCAGGGGGAAAGGGAAAAACCATGGGCTTCCCTCACCCCTGAGTTATTTTTTCCCTGGCATGTAGAGGTTGGGCCTTCCTCCAGCCCCTGACAGATTTTTTACCTTTTCTCGTGTCTCCCCTTTTTGTCTGTAATCTATTTTCATTCATTTGTTGTTTGTTTCTCTAAAGGAAGTGTTCTAGATGGTGTCCAGTGTGGATCAGGAAGTGCTTGGGCCCAGCTGCAGCGTGGATGGGCCGTGTCCTTGGAGAAGGCTGAGGACATCGTTTGGGACCAGCTTTTCTTCGGGCAGTGATGGCGTGAGGCGGGTCCCCGTCTCCTTGGCAGGGTGAGATAAGAGCTTTTGGGAGATGGCAGCGAGCACAGGAGCATCCTGCTGTGGCAGCTGCTGAGGGGCTGGATGTGCCATGGCTGGCTGCAGGCTGGGCACAGTCCTGCCCTCCTGCTCTGTGCCCAAGGCAGCAATGATGGGCAGCTTTGGGCACTGCTCTGGGCACGGCCAGCACGGCCTGGGCACGGCCGGAGCTGGGACAAGGGGGACAGGAGCCTTCAGCTGACGGGCGGTTTCTGGTTTCTCTCCTTGCAGCCGGGCTCTGCAGATGCTGAGGCTGCTCTGGGCTCTGCCAGGGCTCAGCTGCAGCTCAGCACTGGGCCAGAATCAGCCAAAGGAGAAATGGTGTGACCTGCAGCAGAGACTTGCTTGAGCATTTCTGCAATGCAGCTCAAGTTTGCAGAGTGTGTACCTGCAGGGGAAAATATGACACCCCCCAAAAATTAAACTTGTTCCATACCTTTTGAAATGAAATCAATCTGGGATGACCCCAAATTACATTTTTCAGCTTGCTCAAGCTGTAGCTCAGCCCTTCTCTGAACAGTTCTCCCCCCCACCTGCCTTTTACTTCACAACTGTTCCTTCCTTTCCCCCAGTGAGTTCCCAGCCCATTGCAGTCTCCATCACACTGGTGCCTTCCTTGATGCCCCTCACCACGAGGGAGGCCGAGCCCTAGGCTTAGGGACACATCCTGTCACTGGCTGAAGAGCAGCAATGTCTCAGAGGCCTGATGAGATTTTAGTGTCATTCAGAGCTGCTCTCCAGCCCTCAGCTCTCCTCACTGCTGACTTCCCACTCCCTTTTCCTCATGCTTCCAGCAGGATGAGCTCTGTGACTCCCCTTGAGCCTCCCCACTCCTCCCAGCCCATCCACCCAGCTCAGTTAGGCTTAAGCTGAAGGTTCTTTGTTTCCTCTGGCACTTCAGTCCAGTCCCCTCTGCAGGGAGCCCCAGCTCCAGAGCACAGCACACAACAGTGCGGTCTGGGCTGGACCAGCTCCCCTCCAGCCCTGGCTTGGCTGTTTGTGGCAGCTGAATGCTCCCTGTTTGCAGCTGTCACTGCAGGATGGCCCCAGGGCAGAGCCCAGCCAGGCTCCCACTGCATCCCCTGAAGCTTGGGGCACACGGTGGTCCCAGGGCTGAGGTTCATGGGGAGCACCCAGAGCTGTGGCTTGCAGTCAGTGTTTGCAAGTGTTGTGTTCTCATCTCCTGCAGCCTGTGGGGAAAACAACCTGTGCTGCAGGTCAGCACTGCCCTTCTGGGCAGGGACAAGGCTAAAGGGTTTTCCCATTCCAGAGGAGCCAGCATTGAGCCTTGGTAGGATCTGACATGGCTGGAGCTGGGTCTGGTTCCCGTTTGGGACTCGCTGCCCACTCACCCCCACTACCCTCCCTTACCCGTGGGCAGAAGGGTCTGTCTGTGCCTGGGGCTCTTGGATGTCTCTGTATCCATGGTCAGAAGGGTCTGTCTGTGCCTGGGGCTCTTGGATGTCTCTGTATCCATGGACAGAAGGGTTTATCTGTGCCAGGTTTCCATAGTGTCTTTGTACCCATGGGTATGGAACGAACACGGAGCGTGAAAGTGTCAGTCACGTTGCTTGCACACTCCTTCCTTTGTACACAAGACACATCCATGCACACCCCCACATACAGATATATTAAAAGGATAGGGCTGGATAGAGATTTCCCACAGAGCTCTAACTTTGGCACAACTCACTTGTAAGCCAGTAGCCAGGAGATTTTTTTCCCAGCTCTGTGTGAGTAGGTGTCCAAGAGCTGAAGGGAGCAGCATTTAGAAGCAGTTTCAGGATTTCTAGGCAGGAAATGGAGCTGACAACCATGCATGAAACTCACTGTATTCATTGGAAGGTCCTCCTGGTTTTTTAGGAATATGGCACAATGGAGACACAAGATTTGGAAAAATTCCAGCTCTCTGTGGATTTGTTCCAAGGTGGGAGCAGCAGAAACACTTTGTGTCTGATGACACAAGATCCAAGGAGATGCAGTGGCAGAGGGTGACCTGGGCTGGTGGCAGGTGAAGTCCCATTTCATGACATGCCAGAGTGGCACAGGACAAAGCTCCAAGCACCCACAACCCCACTGATGAAGGCCTTGGGGTGCTGCACATTCTATAGGAAAAGATGCTGTCACCTTATCCCTTGGTACTTACAACTTTCATTTTCAATATTTTACGTCCAAGTTTCAAAGTGCAAAATTTTTACACTCAAGACACAGTCATGTCTTGCGATGGGGGTGGCCACAAAACTTACGGGTTTGGACTATTGAGGGTTTAAGTAGCAAAGTAAAGGAGCAGGAACAACAGAGTTGGCCGAAAACTAAAGAACTTTAATGGAAGATAAAGCAGGGACAATGTCCAGAAACTGAATGCTGTATAGGGACAAACTCCGAGGACCCGAAAAAGGGGGCCATGACAATATATACCCTGGGGGGAGAACTTTCTGGAACTATGAGCATATAAGGGGAATGAATAACCAATAGGGGAACAGAATTTGAACCAATTAACAGAACAACACTAAGGACTGTGGGCAGAACAGTTAAATGTTTCCCAGGGCTTGAACTCAATGCCTGGTTCTTTCTTGGTGAAACCTGGCTGATTGTGTGTCCCAGCCAGGCTGACTCCCACACTTATCTGCAAGAAGCACTGGAGAAATGCATGGGGATAAGAGTTCTGCGAGAGCCAGGTTCTTGTGCAGCAGAAAAGTTGTAAAATAGGAAAGATTATAGCAACAACAATAAATCAATTATTTATGGCTTGTAAATATTCCAGTGAATCTCAGATACTTCTGGGCAAAAATAAACACAAAGCAAACTTTCCAAAGTACAGTTTCATAACAAAACTGCAGTTTGTCTGTTCCTGTTTGTGGGAGAAGATGAGGTTACAAGCTGCCCAGCTCAAGAAGAAAAGGAGGATCTACACTTCCCTGTCATATTTTCCTACTGACACAGGAATTAAGACCAAGAATTTGGGTAAATGGAGGGGTAAAACCAGAGTATGGATGAGGGTTTACATCCTAAGACTTCATTTGCTAGAGGACAGTTTTGCTGTGCATGGATCTCCTTGCTAAACCTCCTTGTCTTCAAACTCCCTTCCTCGGAGGCAGAACTGAATAAGCTCCATATGTCAGAGTTTCAGTTAAAAGCTTTGTGATGAGTTCATTTTAATGGATCCATTACCAGTCTGTGGGGTTGCTGTCATGAGGAGCTCAGGTGGCTTCTTGTTGAGATCAAAATCAATGTGCCATTTATCCCAGATCCATCTGTCCTGTGACAGCACTGGCTCCACGGGAGCACACTGAGTGTTCTTGTGCCATTTCTAAATGAAAATTGAACATCCTAAAGAAGCCAGGCCAAAATCACCAGAGAGCAGCCACAAAAAAAAAAAAAAATTTAGGCAGTTTGCTGGGTATTGATCTAACAGCAACCACCTTTCCAAAGGCCAGGCTACACTAAACAAGGCTCTTTCCTCTGTAAGCAGATTTTCAATTTGTTGTATTTGATACATGTGCAGAAGAACAAAAAGCCACTTCCACTGTAGAAACATGAGCTGCTGCTATGCAGTAAGTTGTGCTCAGTAGCTGACCTGCTGATGTGGTTTTTAGGGGGTTTTATACAGGAGATACTGCAATAAAAATTCACAAGAAAAGTATAAAGTATCTAAAATATGCAATATTATATTATTTTCTACCTCAAATATTGCCAGCACATAGCTTAAGGAAGAAGGCATTTACCAACCATCATAGAAGAAAAAAATTAAAATTAAAAAAGGACTATTAATTATATTACAACCACATCCACCAGTCATTTTCCAGCTTTGCAGGATTTCAATTCAAAGTCAATCTAAACAAGGCAGCATATGTCTAGCAAGAAAGAAATCACAGTTCATGTCTGCTCCTAAACCCAAGCTTTGCTCTGTCAGAGATGGGTGGTATTATTTTCCAGCTCTCAACAGATGTGTCATAATTTCCAAATTAATAAAATACCATACATAGAAATATTTCATAGATAAGTAAGATTGATGGAAAAATATTTTAACAAGACAGATCAAGACATATGAATGCACTTGGCTGTATAACTTTGTATAGAAATGGGTGGGGAAGTGAGAGGTGATTCTTTTCCACACATGGAAAACAATCTTTTTGCCAGAAGAATCAGCTTCCTTCTTCAATGATCACCAGGGTGCCAAAGACTCCACCAAGAAGGCCCTGTGATCCAATGACCTGTGCATCCAGCACTTCAACAAAGTCATGCCTGCCTCTTAATACTACAGTGCTGTTCAAGAGGTTTATTCCCAATTGTTGGTGACAAGATGAACAAATTGAAGCCTCTTACTGTAAAATGACTGCACAAGCACCACCACAAATGACAGCCAAAAGAAGGATGAAGCCAAGGTGTCCCACAACCATGGCCCAAGCAGCCAGAGATCCTCCTTCAACCCTGGCTGCATTGCAGCCCAACTGAGCACCAAGAAGAAAAGGGCCCTACTGAAAGCAGGAAAACTTAACCCTCTGCCAGGACATAAATTTAGAGGGCAAATAATAAAAAAACCCCACATCATCAGCCACACTTCCCAGTGAGAAGGGCTGGAACTCTCTGCCCCTCAACACTTTCCCAGCAGGTTCACAAAGGTAGCTGGGATCTAAGCTGTGCCCCCTGAATGAACAGAGCCAACCTCCCTTCAGTGTGAGAAACCACGGCCTCAGTTATAGCCCCGGGTGCCTCCTGTGCCCCAGGGAGCAGCCCTGGCTGTCAATGGGTGTGGCTGCAGCACAGGCCCAGGGCCAATGGCCATGGCTCTCAATGTGTGTGTGGCTGCAGCACAGGCCCAGGGCCAATGGCCATGGCTCTCAATGTGTGTGTGGCTGCAGCACAGGCCCAGGGCCAATGGCCGTGGCTCTCAATGTGTGTGTGGCTGCAGCACAGGCCCAGGGTGTAGCCAGGCCCTTGTTGTGCCTCCGGCGCAGCTCGGCAGCCCCATCGCAGCCCGGGGCCGCGGCCCTTCCCCGCCGGGGCCCTGACCCGGCCCGACCAGGGCGCGGCGGCTCCAGAGGCCCCGCCCGGCCCCCAAGGGATGGGCTCCGCCCGCCCGCTGGGCCCGGGCTGGGCCCCGGCTTTGGTGGAAGCTTCCCGCTGACCTAGCACTGCCTCGAGCGACAGTGTCCCTTTGCTGTGCTGAGAAGCCTTAAAAAACACGTCCAGTTGAACCCTGATGCACACCTTATGAGGGATCCCTGCACACCTTAGCAAAGATCATAAATGTCCTTTGTGCCTCATGAGGGATCCCTGCAAATCCTATCAGAGAGCCCAAAATATCCCTTTGTGCCTCACAAAAGAATCCAGCCCCTGTCCACCTTAAGATGGACTCAGCTCCTCTGCAGGCCTTGATGGCAACCACTAAACTGCCACGTAAATCATGAGGAACTCAACCCCCCTGCCAACCTTACAGAGGTCTCCAGTCACGCCATAGAAGGGACCCAAATCCCCTAAGAACCTCAGGAGGAGCCCCAGCCACATGCACCACTGACAAAGAACCCAAACCCCACATATCTTATTGGAAAACTCCACACCCTACCCATGTGCCTCATGACAGACCCCAGTCATCTGCCAGCCTTACAGGGGTCCCCATCACCTGCGTGCCATAGAATAGCCAGGCCTGCCATTAACTCTAGCCAGCAGCGTGTTCCCTGACAGAAACCCTTTCCAGTGCCCTGCTGGGAATCGGGAACACGTGTTGAGGTGCTGGCTGCCTCTGTGGGAGCAATGGGGAGCATGAGCCCGTGCTGTGCTCCACTGCTGAGCAGACAAATCGCTGGATACAGCTAGGATGTTCTCTGTTTCCCCCAGAGCTGGGGCCTGCAGGCACCTTGGCAACCCTTGGCACAGGCTGTGCCACCCAACAAAGCCCAGGAGGCTGGGAGGAAAGCCCGGGGCCAGCACAGCTGCTTGGGCAGTCGCTGCTTCCAGGTTTCCGGCCCAACCCATCCCTGAGCAGCCACTGCCAGCCCCGAGGCTCCCTGCCCCGTGACAGCTCCCCCAGCCCAAGGGGACAGAGTCAGGCCCTGTCAGGACCCAGTGCAGCCCCTGCCCAGTCGGGAGCCAGGGCTGGCTGTGGCCCTGGGCTCGCAGCAGGGCTCCCGCTCGGGGCTGCTCCTGTGCCTTGGGCCTCTGAGCACTCAGGGCAGCTCCAGGAGCAGCTGCAGCGGGAGGGACCTTGGTGCATGAGTCCTGTTTCCCAGGAGCTGGGAACGAGCTCCAGAGGCCTCGAAGCTGAGGCGCCTCCAGCTTTGGCTGCTGCAGGGCTGTGCAAGGGCAGGCCCTGGGGGAAGAGCTGCTGCCACACAGCCCTGCCCAGGGCTGAGCCTGGCACAGCAATGACCTCCTGTGCCTGTGCCCGTGCCTGGCATCACTTCCCCACCTGCAACAGAGGCTGGCACTGGCCCACTGCTGCCTCCAAAAAGTGGCTCCTTCTGCACAGACTTTTGGTCCATCACTTGAGAAAGAAAAAGGTACAGCTGGATCAGATGGAACTATTCCCCAGTGGAGAGGTAGCATCTTCAGGAGGCAACACTTGGCAAAGTCATGGAGAAGGTTCAAAAAACGACTGGGCTTCTGAGCCAGAGCCAGAGCACTCACTCTCAAACAGCTGCCAGGCCTGAGCCACAGGAGCAGTGAGGGGATTGCACAGGGTGAGGGCACACACGTGCATGGCTCTGTCCTGGCACTGCAGCGATGCCCCCTGGCCGAGCTTTGGGCTCTGAGCTGGCAGCTCCCCCAGGGGTAAAGGCCTTGACCTACCCTCACCATCTCCCAGAGGCTCATCCCTGAACGTGGGTTGGGAAGCCAGATCACCTTCCCCAACAGGTTCATCTGCAAAGAAAAGCAGAGCACAACAGCTCCCAGCACTGCAGGAGATCCTCAGGCTGCCTGGGGCCTGCAAAGGAGCCATGAAAGGATCAGCCCTGGGGCACAGTCCTGGGCCCTTCCCTTCCTTTCCCTCTCTGATCTTCTCTGTGGCTGCACAGAGCACACAGAAGGAAACACTGGCATTGCACATGGGAAGAGCATTGACAGCTAAATCCTCCTTCCTCTCACTGACAGCGATCCTGTGGGATCATTCAGGGCTCCAGAAAGAAGCAGGGCAAGGATTCCAGAATTCAACAACCCTCAGACACTTAAGGAAAGTGGCACATGAGGGAGCTCTTGCCACCATGACACTGCTTATTCTGTCAGGAAAAGGACATTGAGAACTTTCCTTGAGCATCTGGGAATGTCTTCAAACAACCATTCACCAGCAATTCCAAATAATCCATGTCCTGATCCCAGTCTAGAAGGGAGCACAGATCAGAATAATTTCCATGGTTTGCTGAGATCCCCTTCTGCCTTAGGGACCTGGGCACTGTAAGGGAGTTGGGTAAGGCTGTGGGAGGCAGATGTGAATGGACATGGCCAAAGCTGCAGAGGGCCCTGGGGAGCTCTGGGCTGGCTCCTGGTCACGGTGCACACTCTTTGCAGATGCTCTACAACAGCCTTGGGTGGTGGCTGGACCAGGTCAGGGTCCATTGGGGTCTCTCACTCCCACAGTGGAAAGTCTTGCTAAAACACTGGGGAGAACTGCAGCATGCAGTGCCACAGCCACACCTCCCAACCTTCCTCCTGTCCTCTCTCCCTCTCTCCCTACTACTGTGGGATATCTCTTACCTCTCTCTCTCTCCATCCCTCTTTCCCCTGGAACAGCTCCCCCAGCCCAAGGGGACAGAGTCAGGCCCTGTCAGGACACACTGGAGCCCTGCTCTCCCCCTCTGCCCTTTCCCCACCATGGTCACCCCTTGCAGCCCCTCCCAGGTTTCGGGTGGTGTCTCTCACGGAGGGACCCCAGCAGGATTGCTCAGTACCCGAGTGCCCTGAGCCTGCTCGGGAGAATTCCTCTGGGCTGTGCCCATCTTGTCCAGGCTGTGCCCGCACTGCCAAGCAGCAGAGATGGCAGCTCAAGGCTCAGCAGGGCTCAGGCCCAGAGGCACAGCAATTACCTCCTGTGACTGTGCTTGGCATCGCCTCCCTTCCTGCAGCAGAGGCTGGCACAGAACCACTGCTTCCTCCAGGAAACTCAGCCTTCAGCACAGTCTTTCCTTTCATTTATGGAGGAAGGGAAAACTGGATCAGATGGAACAGTTCCCCATTGGAAAGGTGCCATCTTCAGAAGCCAATACTGGTCAAAGTCATGGACAAGGATCAGGACATCATATAAACTTTTGGGATTGGCCAGGGCCCTTCCTTCTCCAAACAAAAAGCTGCCCTTTCTGATCTACTCTGAGACCAGGAAATTTCAGGGGATCTCAGGGTGTGCATGGCCCGTGGGGCACTTTGGGCTCCCTGTCAGCTGATGCCAAAGGCCTTCCTGCAGAGGCTGGGGAGAAGCTGCAGCCAGGCCAGGCTGGGAAACAGCCCTGCAGGCTGTGACAGCAGCAGTGGGGCAGCGAGGCTGCCATGGATCCCTTCCCACTGTGCCAGGCACAGCGTGTCCAGATGTGCAGAGAAAGCCCCCGGCTGCTGAGTGTCAGGAGAAGGCTGAGGAAAACGCACCCACCACGGCGTCTCTGCAGATCACTGCAGTTCCATTTCTCCTTCAGGCTGCAGTGGCAGTGAGTGCAGAGAGTGCTCCAAGGCACTCCCTCATCTCTGCCTTCCACTCAGGAGCAGGGGTAGAGGGAGCAGGTACCTGCAGTGGCCCCACACTGGGATGGAAGGAGCCTCTTGTAGGGCAGTCAGGGGAGAAAGGACTCCCCGGAGCTGCCAGCAGCTCTGAACCCAGCCCTGGCCAGGGCCAGGGCTTGGCAGCAGCAGCGGGAGCAGCTCAGGCTGCCTGGGGCTGGCAAAAGAGCCGTGCAAGGCACAGCCTTGGGGAACAGCCCTGGGCCCTTCCCTTCCCTTCCCTTCCCTTCCCTTCCCTTCCCTTCCCTTCCCTTCCCTTCCCTTCCCTTCCCTTCCCTTCCCTTCCCTTCCCTTCCCTGTGGCTGCACAGAGCACACAGAAGGAGACACTGGCATTGCACTTGGGAAGAGGATTGAAGGAATGCTCCTTCCTCCCACTGACAGTGATCCTGGGGGATCACTCAGAGCTCCAGAAGGGAGCAGGGCAAGGGTTCCAGAATCCCTCAACCCTGAGATTATGTAAAGGAAACATCACTGGAGAGAGCTCTTGCCACAGTGACACAGATTATTCTGTCAGGAAGGGTGCAATGAGAACTTGCCTCCACCATGCTCTAGAATCTTCATACTGTCATTCACCAGCTTTTCTAAATAAGCCATGTCACCATCCAAATCTAGAAGGGAGCACAAATCAGAAGCATTTCCATGGTGTGCTGAGATTTCCTTGTGCCTTAGGGAATGGGCACTGCAAGGGGGTCGGGTAAGGCTGTGGGAGGCAGATGTGAATGGACTTGGCCAAAGCTGCTGAGGGGCCTTGGGAGCTCTGGGCTGACTCTGGTCACTCTTCACACTCTTTCCACGCCCTGTGCAACATCCCTGGATGGGTGGCTGGAGCAGCCCAGGGCCCCTGTGGGCTCTCTCCTACCCACAGAGGAAAGCCTCCCTAAAGCCCTATGGAAAACCATCCCCAACACTTCCTGGGGACAAGGGAGCGCTGTCCCGGGAAAGGGGAGCCAGGCCGCCGGCTCACCTGCTCCCTGTGCTCGCCACGGAGCTGCCTGGGCAGCCCTGGCAGGCAGGGCCAGTGCCAGGAGGAGCAGGAGGAAGAGGCGCAGAGCAAGGGCCGCGGTGCCTTGCCCTGTGCCAGTCCCGCAGCTCTTGCTTCCCCCGCTGTCCTGACACCGCTGTCCCAATGTCAGCACCGCTGCCGCCGCCGCCGCCGCTGCCGCAGCAGTTGTGCTCAAGGACTGAGTGCTCGGTGGCTGTGGTGCTGTGCAACCACGGGGCTCTGGGACCTCTGTGACCTCAGAGCCTGCTGTGACCTCAGCCTGCTGTCACCCCAGAGCCTGCTGCGACCTCATGGCCCTAGCTGTAGCCCCAGAGTGTACCCCCATCTGCACGAATGGACTGCCCTGATTGTAAATGTTTTGCTCCATCAAAGGGCCATTGCTTAGCAAAACCTTTGTTTTGCCTGCTGACACTGCTGGTCAGGCTGTGTCTCTGGATCTGCTCTCCATGGCTCCCCTCTTTTCCTGGGCATACCATTGGAGGAGGTCCAGGCCCAGATGATGGCACTGAAGGAGATGTGCCCTCCGTCCAGGGATGCTCAGCACGGGCTCCCCCAGCCCCTCGGGGCCCCGCCGCTGGTCACAGCAGCCCCTGCCTGGCTCCTGCCTGCCCGCACCGTGGGCATCCATGGCTGCTCCTGGACATGGAGCTCAGCCAGTGCTGGTGCCGTGTGGGCTGTGCTGGTGGTACCAACCAGACACTGGGGTGACAGCTCCATCTCTTTATTGAGACAGAAGGCTGCCAGGTACTGGAACAGCGACCCGGAATGGATGGAGTACAGACGGGCTGCGGTGGACAGGCACTGCCGACACAACTACAAGTTGTCCAGCCCGTTCCTCATGGAGCACAGAGGTGAGCGTGGGGCAGAGCGTGTCCCCCCGGGCTCTGCCCTGGGAATGACCCTGGAACTCCTGAAAACCTCCCTGGGAATCACCCGAGACATGTCAGCTCTTCTTGTGCTCATCCCCGGGGCCTCCTGCCCCCTCACCCCAAGTGAGGCTCTCCCAGTCCATCCCAGTCTCTCTCAGTGTCCTCATAGTCCCTCCCACTGTCACCAGAATCCCTCCCAATTCCTCAGTCCACAGCCATTCCATTCCCAGTCCACTCCCATTCCTTCTAACCCCACTCTCAGACCTCCAACCTGTCTCCCAATGCCTTCCCAGTCCTTCCCAATCTTTCCAAGTCCTTTTCCAGTCCAATCCCAGACCACCACCCACTCCCTTTGCCCTAATCCACTCCACTCTCTCCCAGTGTTTCCCCACGCTCTCCAGTTTCATTCCCAGTCACTCTCAGTGCCATACCAGCCCTCTTTCATCTCTCCCAGTTCCCCCCAGCTGATCCCAGTGTGTTCCCACTCTCTCCCAGTGCCCCTTAGTGAGTCCATCTCACTGGTTCCCTCGAACTCCCAGCCCGGCCCCAGCTGCCTGCTCTGCTCTGGGATGGATTTCTACCCTGCCGAGATCCAGCTGAGCTGGTTCCAGGGCAAGCAGGAGCTCTCAGGGCATGTGGTGGCCACCGACCTGGTTTCCAGCAGCACTAGGAGCTGGAAACCTCCCCCGGCACGGGGTCAGCTCCAACTGCCAGGTGGAGCACGTCAACCTGGAGCACCCCCTGAGCCGGCACTGGGGTTCGGCCCGGACCCCACAGTGCGGGGGGAGTGGGGGAGGCACTGAGGGGGCTGGGAGAGGGAGTGGGGTGTGCTGGGAGTATGTCGGAGGGAGTTTGAGATAGCCTGGTTAAAACTGGGAGTAGGGTTCAGGGGTCTGGAAGGGCTGAGGAGTTTAAAGGATGCTGTAGAGGGTGGGATGGGGTTCCAGGGGTCCTGGTGGGCACTGGGAGGGAGTCTGGGGGTGTTGGGTGTAATTGGGAGGGATTTGAGTGAACTAGGTGGGACTGGGAAAAGATCAGGGATTGGAAAGCATGAGTTGGAATGAGGCTGGTTGTGCTGGAAAGAGACTGAGAGGGTGTTGGTGAGTCCTGGTGGGGCTGGGAAGGGACTGGGAGAAAGACTGGGGGTCTTGGGTTGGTGGGTGGCAAATGGGACGGGGTTATGGGATCCTGAGGAGGACAGGAGGGGATTTGGTGGATCCTGGGTAGGCTGGGAAGAGATTGGGAGGAGGTTTCAGGGAATCCTGACTTTGGCTGGCGGCAATTGAGAATGTGATTAGAGGGGCTTTGGGTATCTGTGAGAGGCTTTGGGGGGTTGTCCTAGGGTGATGTTATGGTGTTTCTATCTCCAATCGTGTGTCCTGATTATGTTTGGTATTATGTCCTGTGCTTCCAGGACTGAGTCTGAGAGTGAAGCTTTGTTTTGTCTTGTTATCAGCCGGCTCACCTCCCCCATGGTCTATGTTTAGGAGAGGTTTTAGCTCGGCTTGCTTGCCTGCTTGCTTGCTTGCTTGCTTGCCTGCTTGCTTGCTTGCTTGCTTGCCTGCTTGCTTGCCTGCTTGCTCGCTTCTGCCTTTTTCTTTCCTTCGCTTTGCCCTTGCTTTCTGCTTATTAGTTAGTTCAGCTAGGCAGTCCAACTTTTTCCCTGGACTGTTTTCTCTTCCACCCCGTCCCCTCCCTCTCCTGGATACCATCTGAACGGACGGGGACCTGGGAACCCCAAGAAACACCGGGAGGCTACACTCTGTCACCTGCAGCAGTCATCCCCAGCGCCAGAGACTGATAACTGCGCGACCACTCGCCAGAGAGACTGAACTTGTCATCCCTTCAGAACGGTGAAAGAGTTTTTTGTCAGCTGGTGTTGTTTTTTTTCCCTGTGCTGGGGAGTGTCTTGCTTGTTAAATAAACAGGTTTTTTCTCCCACTCTTCTCCAAGGAAATTCTTCCCGAACCCGGTGGGGTGGGGGGGGGAGGAGTCGTGGGGTTTGCTGTCTGGGGGCTCCTCCTGGAGGTTTTCCCCCAAATTTGGCCGAAACCAGGACAAATATATTGGCGCCCAACTCGAGGCTTGAGAAAGTGGGAAAAAACCCTGTTCTAATAATAATAATTTGGTTCAAATTCTTTTGTGTTGGTATAGAGCAGTTATTGGCTATGTTGTTGGAATTCATGTCTTTTGGGGTGGAGGCCTGCATGGGTTCTTTGTCCCTGGGTTTATTTGCTTATCCAGAAATAGCTCCAGTATTGTCCCTAATGCGTAGTTTCTGTAGTAGAGGGGCATTGACCAAAATATCCATCGGGCTGGGCTTGGTTTTAATGGCCTGCAGGAGATTTATAAAGGTGCTGGAGTCTGTTCCAGGAATGTATGGTTCTTGGTTGTGGTTGTGTACTCAGTTTGTTAGAGGAGAAGCAGGGGATGAGGCTTTTCAGCCTTTGTTCTCCTTCTTCTCCTCTGAATTTGTTACATCCCTATTAGAGAATGTTCAGTTCCCCCTGAGTGTTAAAGAGACCATCTTTCTGGTGTTTAATATAGTAAGCTTTCTCTATACAGTCTGCAGTTTCTCTAGAATGAGAGCTGAGATTTCTAGAGGGGCTGAGACCCCTGACCCCAGAGTAGAGCCAGGCGTGAGGAATCCTGAATGGTGTGGGAAATGGGAGGATATGGGCCAAATCTTAAAGGAATTTTCTGACCCTACATCCTGGGATTTTCCATGTGAACAAATTCAGAACCCAGCTGAGGTGGCAAAGTACCTGAAAGAGAAGTGCCATGGTAATTCTAAGGAGAAGAAGATCATTGCAGTGAGCTGGGCCCTGGCATATGCTTACCGTACCCTGCTAGATACTGTAGGGCAGCAGACAGAGGAAGGGGGACAGGCAGATAAATCAGCCACTATCCCAGTCACTCAGGCTGCAGCCAACACCCCAGGCTCGAGGCCAACAACTACACCAGACAGTGAGCCTAAGCCAGCAGCTAAACCTGTCAGTAAGCCTCAACCAATGGCTGTTGCTACCAGCACGAGAAGTGGAAAGTGCACAGACAAGACTGATCGACCAGTGGATGATGATGATGATGATGATGCAGGAGAAGGACCCTCGACGCCTCCTGACATAAAACCAGGAGTCAAAGCAACTGGTAAAAGATCAGAGGCCAATATTGAGTCTTTTTCCCTAAAGGACCTCCGTGGCCTAAGAAAGGATTACACCCGACGACCTGATGAGTCTATAATTAGTTGGTTGGTCCGTCTTTGGGATGCTGCAGGCGAGGCTACAATTCTGGATGGCACTGAAGCCAGGCATTTGGGATCCCTGTCACATGATCCTGTCATCGACCAAGGAATGATGAGAGGGCCTAACCCTCACAGCCTCTGGGCACGGGTCCTGGACAGTGTAGCACAAAGATACCTGTGTGCAGATGATCTTTATATGCAGCAGACCCACTGGAAGACGATAGAACAAGGGATCCAACGCCTGAGAGAAATGGCAGTGGCAGAGATTATCTTCTCAGATGACATAACAACTAGGAATCCGGACTTGGTACCGTGTACATCTGTGATGTGGCGAAAACTTGTACGACTTGGGCCCCATGAATATGCTTCTGCTTTAGCAATAATGAAGCAGGACGAGAGGGATGAGACCGTGCTTGATATGGCAAAGAAGCTCCGAGCATATGCAGATGCTGTGCATGGCCCAACACATGCCAGAATTGCAGCTGTGGAAACACGTCTGCAGAAATTAGAAGACAAGATAGAGGAGAATCATAAAAGACTCAGGGAGGAGATTAAAGAGGACCTTCTTCAAATCTCAGCAGTACAAATTAGAGGCCCTGGTATCCAACGCAGACGTTCCCCTGATGGGGAGAGGAGGTACACCCCACGAGCTGAGCTGTGGTTCTTCCTACGTGATTGCGGAGAAAACATGAGGAGATGGGATGGAAAATCTACTGCTGCTCTGGCACAACGGGTGCGTGAATTGAAGGAAGGCAAGACCCAAAGAGGAAGTTCCACCAAAAGGAGAGCAGCTCCAGTTGCCCGTAGCCAAGCTGCCAAGTATGATGATGATGATATGTCTGATCCCCTTGAAGGAACCTCTAAGACATATGCCCAAGGAAAGAAGGATAAACAGGCTTAGAGGGGCCCTGCCTCTAGCCAGGGAGAGGCGAGGGAAAATCGTGTCTTCTGGACTGTGTGGATTCGTTGGCCTGGCACATCAGAACCACAAAAGTATAAAGCTTTGGTTGATACTGGTGCCCAATGCACATTAGTCCCATCAAGATATGTGGGGGCAGAATCTGTTTCTATTGCTGGTGTGACAGGTGGATCACAGGACTTTACCTTGGTGGAAGCTGATGTGAGCTTGACTGGACATGAATGGAAAAAACATCCTATTGTGACTGGCCCAGAGGCACCATGCATTTTGGGCATAGATTACCTCCGAAGGGGGTATTTTAAAGATCCAAAAGGATTCAGGTGGGCATTTGGGATAGCAGCTGTGGTGACAGAGGGCATCCAGCAATTGAACACCTTGTCTGGACTGTCTGAGAATCCAAGTACTGTAGGACTTCTGAAAGGAGAAGAGCAAAAGGTACCAATTGCCACTTCCATAGTGCATCGCCGACAATACAGAACAACTCGAGATGCTGTGGTTCCCATCCATAAAATGATCCGTGAGCTGGAGAGCCAAGGGGTGGTCAGCAAAACCCACTCACCCTTCAACAGCCCCATCTGGCCTGTACGTAAATCTGAAGGAGAATGGAGACTGACCGTAGACTATCGTGCATTGAATGAGGTGACTCCACCACTGAGCGCTGCCGTGCCGGACATGCTGGAACTGCAGTACGAGCTGGAGTCCAAGGCAGCAAAGTGGTACGCCACTATCGATATCGCCAATGCATTTTTCTCCATTCCTCTGGCAGCAGAGTGCAGGCCTCAGTTCGCTTTCACATGGAGGGGAGTGCAGTACACCTGGAATCGACTGCCCCAGGGGTGGAAGCACAGTCCTACTATCTGCCATGGACTGATCCAGACTACACTAGAAAAAGGTGAGGCTCCAGAACATTTACAATATATTGATGATATCATTGTGTGGGGGAACACAGCAGCAGAAGTGTTCAAGAAAGGAGAGAGAATCATCCAAATCCTCCTGGAAGCCGGCTTCGCCATCAAGAAGAGTAAAGTTAAGGGACCTGCTCGAGAGATCCAGTTCCTGGGAGTGAAGTGGCAAGATGGACGGCGTCAGATTCCTACTGATGTCATCAACAAAATCACAGCTATGTCCCCACCAACCAACAAGAAGGAGACACAAGCTTTCTTAGGCGCCATAGGTTTTTGGAGGATGCACATTCCTGAGTACAGTCAGATTGTGAGCCCTCTTTACCTGGTCACCCGCAAGAAGAACGATTTCCATTGGGGCCCTGAGCAGCAACAAGCTTTTGCCCAGATAAAGCAGGAAATTGCTCATGCAGTAGCCCTTGGCCCAGTCAGGACGGGACCAGATGTGAAGAACGTGCTCTACTCTGCAGCCGGGAACCATGGTCTGTCCTGGAGTCTGTGGCAGAAGGTGCCTGGTGAGACTCGAGGCCGACCATTAGGATTTTGGAGTCGGAGCTACAGAGGGTCTGAAGCTAACTACACCCCAACAGAGAAGGAGATCTTGGCTGCCTACGAAGGGGTCCAAGCAGCCTCAGAGGTGGTTGGCACAGAAGCACAACTCCTTCTGGCACCCCGACTACCAGTGCTGGGGTGGATGTTCAGAGGAAAGGTTCCCTCAACCCACCATGCCACCAGTGCTACATGGAGCAAGTGGATTGCCCTCATTACACAGCGCACCCGGATGGGAAAACTGAATCGCCCTGGGATTTTGGAAGTAATTACAAATTGGCCTGAAGGTGAAAGTTTTGGTGTCACAGATGAGGAACAAGAACCAGTGACACGGGCTGAAGAAGCTCCACCATATAACCAACTGCCAGCAGAGGAAACACGCTATGCTCTATTCACCGACGGTTCCTGTCGCATTGTGGGGATGAATCGGAGGTGGAAAGCAGCCGTATGGAGCCCCACGCGACGGGTAGCAGAGGCCACTGAAGGATAGGGTGGATCCAGTCAACTTGCTGAACTCAAAGCGGTTCAACTGGCCTTAGACATTGCAGAAAGAGAGAAGTGGCCAAAGCTTTACCTTTATACCGATTCATGGATGGTAGCCAATGCTCTGTGGGGATGGTTGGAGAGATGGAAAGAGGCTAACTGGCAGCGTAGAGGAAAACCAATTTGGGCTGCTGAAGAGTGGAAAGATATCGCTACCCGGTTAGAGAAATTACCTGTGAAGGTTCGCCATGTAGATGCCCATGTTCCCAGAAGTAGGGCTAATGAAGAGCAGCAAAACAATCAGCAGGTAGATCAGGCTGCAAAGATAGGGGTGTCGAAGATAGACCTTGATTGGGAACACAAGGGAGAGTTGTTCCTGGCTCGATGGGCCCATGATGCCTCAGGTCATCAGGGCAGAGATGCCACCTATAAGTGGGCACGAGACCGAGGGGTGGATCTAACCATGGACAGTATTTCTCAAGTTATCCATGACTGTGAGACATGCGCTGCCATCAAGCAAGCCAAGCGGGTGAAGCCCCTCTGGTATGGGGGGCGGTGGTCCAAGTACAAGTATGGAGAGGCCTGGCAGATTGACTACATCACACTGCCTCAAACCCGCCAGGGCAAGCGCTATGTACTGACCATGGTGGAAGCCACCACTGGATGGTTGGAGACCTACCCTGTGTCTCACGCTACAGCCCGTAACACCATCCTGGGCCTGGAAAAGCAGGTCCTTTGGAGGCATGGCACCCCTGAGAGGATTGAGTCAGACAATGGGACTCATTTCAAGAATAGCCTTATCAACACTTGGGCTAGGGAACATGGCATTGAGTGGGTGTACCATATCCCCTACCATGCACCAGCTGCAGGGAAAGTGGAAAGGTACAATGGACTGTTAAAAACCACCTTGAGAGCATTGGGTGGGGGATCATTCAAAAACTGGGAGCAGCATTTAGCAAAGGCCACTTGGTTAGTTAACACCCGGGGTTCCACCAACCGAGCGGGCCCTGCCCAGTCTGAGTCCCTGAATATAGCAGATGGAGACAAAGTCCCAGTGGCACATATCAGAGGTTTGTTAGGGAAGGCAGTTTGGATCAATTCTGCCCCGAGTACAGACAAACCCATTCGTGGGATTGTCTTTGCTCAAGGACCAGGTTGTACATGGTGGGTAATGCAGAGAGATGGAACAACACGATGTGTGCCTCAGGGAGATCTGATTGTGGGGTGAGGCAGCATGAGACAGAAGGAAATATGTAAGTGTCAAAGGTCTGAGCAAGTGAGATGGAAGAAAATGTGTCCGAATAAGTGAAAGATGGAAATTTCTACTTGCTGAAGTTTTTACATGCTGTTTAGTATGTTCACGATATGGAGATAAGGGGTGGAATGTCCTAGGGTGATGTTATGGTGTTTCTATCTCCAATCGTGTGTCCTGATTATGTTTGGTATTATGTCCTGTGCTTCCAGGACTGAGTCTGAGAGTGAAGCTTTGTTTTGTCTTGTTATCAGCCGGCTCACCTCCCCCATGGTCTATGTTTAGGAGAGGTTTTAGCTCGGCTTGCTTGCCTGCTTGCTTGCTTGCTTGCTTGCCTGCTTGCTTGCCTGCTTGCTCGCTTCTGCCTTTTTCTTTCCTTCGCTTTGCCCTTGCTTTCTGCTTATTAGTTAGTTCAGCTAGGCAGTCCAACTTTTTCCCTGGACTGTTTTCTCTTCCACCCCGTCCCCTCCCTCTCCTGGATACCATCTGAACGGACGGGGACCTGGGAACCCCAAGAAACACCGGGAGGCTACACTCTGTCACCTGCAGCAGTCATCCCCAGCGCCAGAGACTGATAACTGCGCGACCACTCGCCAGAGAGACTGAACTTGTCATCCCTTCAGAACGGTGAAAGAGTTTTTTGTCAGCTGGTGTTGTTTTTTTTTCCCTGTGCTGGGGAGTGTCTTGCTTGTTAAATAAACAGGTTTTTTCTCCCACTCTTCTCCAAGGAAATTCTTCCCGAACCCGGTGGGGTGGGGGGGGGAGGAGTCGTGGGGTTTGCTGTCTGGGGGCTCCTCCTGGAGGTTTTCCCCCAAATTTGGCCGAAACCAGGACAGGGGTCCTGACCCCTGCGGACCCCCAGAGACGCCACCAGACACCGCCCAAAGCAAGGTGTGATGGGGATCAGGGTCTCCTTGTTGGGCTTTGTCTTCCTGGCGCTGGGGCTCGGCTTCTACCTGTGCAAGAAGGTGAGGGGGGGTCCCGGAGTGTGTGTGCTCTCCCTGAGGACCCCTGGCTCAGTTTCACCCCCTTTTCTCTGACCCAGCAGCGGCTTCAGCCCCTCCCCGTGGCCTCGAGCCCAGCCAGAACCCCCTAGTCCACCCCCACGCTGATTTTGGGAGTGTTGTGTGTCCCCCCCAGCCCCGCAGTCACTCTGCCCCAGCTCAGCTGCTCCCAGTGTTCCAAATAAATCTTCCCAGTTTTCCGCAATCCCGTTTATTGTGGGGCGAGACTGGGGAGGGACTTGGGGGGACCCCGCGGGGGGATCGTGGTTGGGCGGGGAGGGTGGGGCCCAGGTGGGGAACACTGGGTGCTGCGGGTCTGCCCGGCAACCGGTGAGTCATCACAGCTGCTCTCGCTGATTGGCTGAATCTTCTCCATCCTGAAAAATTCCGACCACTAAGCGGGTCCCCGGCTTAGGGCCGAGGAAGGGGGACGACTTCAACAACACACGGTCGGGACGCGGTGCCGCCATCCCGGCCCGCAAACTTCATCGGGCGACTCCCGTCACCGAGCCCCTCAGGCAAGCGGGCGAGGCCGAGGCGAGGCCACACGCCCCACTGCACGTCCCCGCGGCCCTTCCGACACGGACACTCCGGCAAACAGGTCGGGAGAGGGAAAGGAGGCGCAGCCACCTCGGCCGAGCGAGCCGTGCTCGGGGCTCTCGGGGAAGCGGCCGGGGAAAGCCTCGGCGGGCTCAACACAACCCCGGCCACAGTCCAGCCCCGGCTGCCGGCCACCGCACCAGACCGAGAGCCGAAAACGCCGCCCCCGGCGAGCGGGCGGGCCCCGGCTTGAGGCCCGGCAGAAAAGGGACGAGGCGCCGCCGCCTCGCCCGCCGCCATCCCCGGGGGAGCGAGCGGGCGCCCGCCCCCTTCACGAAGGCGGCAGCAGCCGGGCCCGAGCGGGACACGCTCGCGGCTTCTCTCTGTCCCCGCCTCGCCTCGCCTCGGCCGGGGAGCGGCTCTGGCATCACCTCTCGGCTCGCCTGTCCCAGGAAGCTGGGTGGGACGGGAACCCGGACAGAGCCACGCCACTCTTCCCCTCGTGGGCTGCACTTTCCTTGCGCCGGTGACCGCCCGCGTGGCACAGCTGGAGGCAGCCACAAACAGCGAGCCTGGTGGGGACAACAGGTCTACCCAGCCCTGCCCAAATTTGCCCGTCCCGCTGGAGAGGGGCAGACCTGTCCGATTCAGGACGCCTCAGGCTCCGGAGCCGGGTAGACCTGGCCTCCCGCAGCCGCTCCGGGGCCGGGTAGACGAGGCATCCTCGTGTTATAAATGAGAAACAAAAGTCTCGATATTCAGCAAAACTGAGATTGCTTTATTTGATATAGACAGGGCAAGCAGCGCGCTGGGGAACGTGAGGGGTCACCGCCCACACTACGCTCCACCGAGCTTGGTTTGCAGCTCCATTTTATAGTATGGCTTTCCTTGTAGTAATCAATAGTTGGTTTTTTTATTGCTGTCATCATTCTGCTAAGTAAGCAGTAGTGGTCAAAGAAACATCCATGGCACCGCTGTCTGGATGGTTTGTCAAGGAACCATCTGGCCTTGGTCGATAAAGAACAGCAGAAGTGGGAAGTCTGGTCCGAGCAGATAGGTTGCAATTGATTACACAAAGGCAGGAAATTGATTTTGCAAAATCTTTCAAGCCGTGGAAACCTTGTTTTACAAATTAGTATCAAATACAATTTATTTAGAAAACACAATATTCCTAACAGGTGGATCTATACAGAATGGTTTTAATCATATATTTCCCTTTCTCTAGGTCCATGTTTTTATCTAAGTATTCTGGTTTATATAAACTCCAAAACTTCTATGATTAACACGAATCTTTTATCAATTTTCACACTTGTAACACCCTGGAGCCAGGGAACCCCACAGCTCTGAAACACCCCGGAGCTGCATGCCTCTAGCAGCCCTGTCCCACCCGGTGAACCCAATTTCCAGACCAATAAATATTTTCAACAAGTTGGGGTTTTTTTATTATTATTATTTCATATTTATTTTATTTTCCTTTTCTCCTTTTTAGAATGAATGCCTCTTCTATTTTCTTGGAACAAAATTCTTTTTGGGAAAAATTGGCTTGGGAAGATTTCTGGGTTTGGTTTGGGGGCAAATGTCACACTGTCGGGTTACCTGAACTACAGTAGAGTATAAACCTTTGGCAGTAATTTTTTTAGTTAGATAATTATACAGGGCATCTATTCCCCAGTGTGTTTTTTGGTGCTCTTTCTTTAGTAATGACTATAACAGGTGAGAAGGGGTGGCCATTGTTCCTTCTGCAGTAGCAGCTCATCTCTTTTGGTTATATGTTCTTTCTTGATTTTTAATTAGTTTTCTATTCTTTTTGGTATATACTGGCTTACTTTCAAGGGAGATTTGTTTATTTGGAATTAAAGCTTCCTTAATCGTTATTTCACCTTTTGCTGCTTCTTTTGCCTCTTTGTTTGCAAGCTCGTTTCTTTTTTCCAGTTTTGAGCTCACTTTTTGTTGTGCTTTAATGTGCATAATTGCTATTTGCGCAGGGAGCTGAACTGCTTTTAGTAGCCACAATATTTCTTGCACGTGTTTGATACTTTTCTTTTGTGATTTAACAGTCTTTTCTTTTTCCAGATGGCTCCATGTGCACGCACAACTCTAAATGCATATCTTGAGTCTGTATAATTTTTTTTTTTGCGATCTTTAGGGCGCGGGTTAAAGCAGTTATTTCAGCTTTTTGTGCAGAGGTATTTATTGGCAAGGGTCCAGATTTTATTACTTCTTTGCAGGCGGTAACTGCCTACCCAGCATGTTGTTTTCTACTGACAACGTAGCTGCTTCCATCAGTAAACTGGGTTTGGGTGTCATCCAAAGGGGTGTCCTTCAGATCTGGGTGGCTGGAATAGGTGGCTTCAATAGTCTCCAGGCAGTTGTGGTGTGCTGGCTTCCTTTGATTTCTACTAAGGAAAGAAGCTGGGTTGATAACGTTAGTCACAATTATCTCTACATCATTTTGTTCTACCATGATGGTTTGGTATTTTAGGAACCTTTGTGGGGAGAGCCAGTGCCCACCCTTTACTTCCAGGACTGCAGACACTGTGTGAGACACTAATAGAGTCATTTTTTGGCCCAATGTGAATTTGCGTGCCTCTTGAATATTCAGCACCACTGCTGCAATTCCCTGCTTCTCATGGGAAAACAGAAAGAATGGTTTACTCACATCTGGGAGTCTGAGAGCCAGAGCTGACATTAGAGCATTCTTCAGCTGGTGAAAGGCCCGAGTGGCCTCTTTTGTCCACTGGAGTTCTCTGTTCCCATTTGCAATGAGTGCATACAGAGGTTTTGCAAGCAGCCCATAGCTGTGTATCCACAGCTACACCACCCTGTCATTCCTAAGAATGTTTGCAGTTTCTTTGCTGTTTGAGGCTTTGGGGTTTTGCAGATCTCTTCCTTGCAATCTTGCTCTAGAGTCCGTTGTCTTGCACTAATTTTATAACCCAGATAAATTACCTTTTGCTTCACTACCTGGGCCTTTTTCTTTGATACTCTGTATCCTTGAAGTTTTAGAAAGCTTAGGAGGCTCACCGTCCAGGCTGCACATGCCTCTTTGGTCCAGGTGGCTATGAGGGTATCATCTACATACTGCAATAGCTTTTCTTTTCTGGGGGGAGTTCCCTAGGATTCCAGATCTTTGGCAAGTTGTTCCCCAAACAGGGTAGGAGAGTTTTTAAATTCTTGAGGCAACACCGTCCATGTGAGTTGGGATTTGTGCCCGCTTTTAGGGTTTTTCCATTCAAATGCAAAGATTTTCTGGCGGTCCTCATGGAGAGGGAGGCAAAAGAAGGCATCTTTCAAGTCTAGAACAGTAAACCGAGTGAGTTTTGGGGTTAGGCACGTTAGCAAAGTGTATGGATTTGCTACTATGGGATACAGATCTTCATTTATTCTGTTAACAGCTCTTAGATTCTGTACTATTTGATACGACTCATCAGGTTTTTGGACCAGTAAGATGGGAGTGTTGAACTCAGATTGACATTTTTTTAACAACCCTAATTGTAAAAACATTTTAACTATTGGGCTAATTCCTTTACTGTCTTTTCTTTTCAAGGGGTACTGTTTAATTCTAAAGAATTTGTTTTCCTTTCTTCAATTTAATTATTATAGGAGGTGCATTTTTCGCCTTTTTTGGTATATTAGAAGCTCACACTCCAGGGAACACTTGATTTATTATTTTTTCACTCATTTTTTCTTCCATTTGAACGGCTGTTAACATTAAACTTAATGCCTTTATGTACTGTTTATTATTTACTTTCAGAATAATTTCTCTGTTTTTGAATTTAATAGTTACTTGTAATTGTTCTAACAGGTCTTTCTCCAAAAGATGTTTTGGGCACCTGGGCAGGTATAGAAATTTATGAATACCTTACTGTTTTCCAAGTCTATATTTTACTGTTTTGCAAAAATATGCTTTTGTGGCTTGGCTAGTTGCTTCTATTACTGTAGCGTAATCTTTTTTTATAGGTGTTAAAGTCTTATTTAAAGCTGAATACATTGTCTTTGTGTTAACTAGAAATTCTATTTTTTTTTCATTTTTTTTCTCAGCTTCAGTTTTATAACCAGTGGATCTTTTGGGGTGTGATCTACTGGTTGTTTTTACTCTTTATTTACATGTGTAATTATTTTTTTCCTTTCTTGAGGGCCACTATGTCTTTGTTCTGGGCATTGATTTTTTTAGTGACTATATTTTTTATAGATCGCACACTGGTCTCTGCCCAGCCGGGCTGGGCCTTGTCTAGGTGCCCTTTGTCCACGTCTTTCTTTTTTCCTCTCACTTATAACAGCTGCATGCTCCCTCTTTTCTTCTTCCCTGTTCCTAAAGACTCTCCAGGCCTCATCCACCAGAGTCTCTAAGTGCCTCCCATCCAGTCCCCGTATCTTTTGAAGTTTCCATCTTATGTCCCCCGTAGGTTGCCCCAGGAATAAACTGACTGGCTGCTGTGTCCCTGTGTCAGACCCAGGCTCCAGGGGTGTGTGGCAGTGCATTGCATCCCTTCATCGATCAAGGAATTCGGATGGTGGCTCAGAGGGCCCTTGCTTAATTTCATGCAATGCTGACCAATTTATAGTTTGGGAATGGCCTTTTCCATCCCCTTTACTACCCACTCCTGATAGCTTTCCAACTTTTTTAATTCTGCTGATTTGTTTGGGTCCCACTGTGGATTTTGGAGTGGGAAATAATCTTTAACATCTGATTGTTGGATTTTATGATAATCTTCTGCCAAATCCCCTGCTGGTTTTAATAGTCTTTCCGTCTCGGTCAGTGCATCCAATAATAATTGCATATCGTTCCAATCTGGATTATGTTGTTTTATTATATATCACAGATGGTTAGCCGTGCTAACTGGATCACTGTGGTAATTTTTAGCAACATTTTCCCATGCCTCCAGGTCGATTGAGGAGAAGGGAGATTTAACCAATACCCTTTCTCCCATTGGTCCCCCTGCCTCTCACAGAGGTGCCTGTAATATGTGTGTCTGCTGTTGTGATGGGTTGACTTGGGAAGAAGAAACTCAGAGAGAAGTTCTCTCTAAGAGAATTTCCTCTGTGGGGGTTGGGACACCTTCAACAGCCAATTAGAGAAAGTTGGTTTGCTCCGTGAGCACACATTTTGAAGGAGGGAATCCAGAACTGAGTCTCTTTGTCCTTCCGGCGGCTGAGCAGGTAACATCAACCCGAGCTTCCCCCCCCTTCTTCCTTTCTATGCGGGGAGGGGGCAGGCTCAGGAGGCCTTGTTTGCCAACAAGGGGACCCAATGGCCGGGGGGAGAAAAAGTTGTGTGCTAAGACCTTCATGGCTTCCTCCTCCACGGGCCTGAGGCTCTGGCGTGGGGGGAGGCCGACTCTTGCTGCTGTCGGACGGGCCGGGCCTGCCCGGGTGGCCATGAGCAGTGTGGGGCGGCAGCCCAGCCCCAGAAAGGCTGATTGACACCTCAGCCACCCCCCAGCATGGCCTGAGCCTGGCCCAACTTTTGTAGTTGTGTTAAACTTTAACTCTTTAGTGCTCAGATAAGATTTGCAAAGCCTCCAGCCTTTCCTTTGAATATGAAAGGAAATAAGAAGATTTCTGAAGTCAGTGACGTAAGAGATAAGTTTTTTAGATGGAAGGAGAATGAGAAGATGCTGAAATGGCTGAAAATCCTTTTGTAAGATTGTAGGAATGAACTGATGTACTGAATATTCCTATAAACCATGGAGAAAGACATGGGGGGATGGAGATGTTCCAGTTGATGGATGTTTTGACCAAAAAGCACCTGTGTTGAGAATCTTTTGTCTCGAGGAAAGAAGGGGATCTCGGTTTTCTGAGGATGAAGCATGAGCAGAGAGAAAAGAAACGAAGAGAACCTTTGCTGTGGAACATTTCATCCTTAAAAGTAATACCCCATGAGACAGAGATGGCCCACATATACAGCTTTGGCAAGGCTGTGGAGTTGGAAGGAATGTCACGATTGCAGATTCCTGGGCGGATGCAAATCGTGAAAAATGAAACCATGAGAGAACTGTTTTCTTCCTTCTTGTGGAAAAAAAATCCCTACAGCTTTAACAAGAGGAGGCTTCTCTCTCCAGAAGTGAACTGAAAAAGACTAAATTGGGAACTGACCAAAGTAGTTGTTGTATGTTTGTTTTGCTGTTATGAAGGTTGGGAGAGGGAAGGAAGGAGTGGTCTGAGAAAAATCTTATTCTGAATTTATTTCCCAACCCCCCTCTTTGTTTGTGTAGTTAATAATTTTTTTTTATACTCTCTTAAGTTTTAGGCCTGCCTTGCTCTTTTGCTCCTGGTTCTGTCTCACAACAGAAAAATGAGTTTATTTAAATTGGCAAATCAAAACCAAGATACAAGGGCATGAACAAAAGTCAGATGTAATATTAAGCGACAAAGCACAAGTTTGTTGGCAAGATTCACTCTACTGCCTACAGGTCAGCTAAGGCACAACAAGGGAAAAGAAGCAACAACAAAACCAAAAAAAAATCCACGCAACCAAAACAGAAGTGAACTGAGAACTCCCTAGGGGAGTGTGCGTGGGTGTGTGCTGTGTTTAGGTGCATGGGACAAAAGAGTGCAGGCAAGGATTAAAAGGAACATGGCCTAACAACTAATCAACACTAAGCAGTAGTTTAACTTCTCCCTTAATTTGTCACTTATACCTTAGCCCCAGCAATCCAACAGAGGTACAACACTGAACTAATACCTAACTTAACTTATAACTTAACCTTAACAATTCAACAGAGCAGTAACACTTAACAACATTTAACCAAAGTTATAGCTATAACTTCCATATTGTACTTAGTAATTTATTAGAGAAATAACACTTAGCTTATGACTTACATTTAAAAACTTAGCAAAACATTTAACACTTAACAGCATTTAAGTAAGTTCATGACTATAACTGAACCTTGCTTACAGGCCTAATTTAGATATCCAAGGTACTTCCACATCTAGGAAAGCTGTATTTCCCCCAGATTTGCTACAGCATATGTGCAGGGGCACACACACAGACAGGAACAGTCAGTGCAAGCAAGGTACCTGTGAAAAATTCCCGCCAGAGCTCAGTGAAATCCTCACTTCAGATGTTTTTGCATCTCCCACTGGCCGAAGGATCAGCCCTTGAGCAGTGAGGGTATCGGCTCAGGACACGTCGTGTTTCAGCGATCCTCCAGGCACAGCAAAGCCGAGGGTTTGCTGGCTCTGAGAGGCCCCTCAGAGGGAGACTGCTGGTCACACCCCATGGTGGCCCAGGAGTGCTCAAAGGTCTCCTTTTGGATTTCTGTTGATAGAGTCACAAGAGAGTGGGCTCCATTCATAACAATGTTTCATCCCAGTCACAGTTTGGGTCAGCACTTTCTCTAGGAGTGGGGGAATGCATCACCACACTGGGATCTCAGGGGTGCCCAAGACCTGGGTGACGCTGGCTCGATGCCAGGCACCCACCAAAGCCACTCTGACCCTGCCCCTCCAGCTGCAAGGGAAAAGAAAGTTTAACCAGGAGCTCCAGGATCAGATTAAGATGGGACAAGCAAACACACCAAACAGCAAAACGGGCGTCATAGCCTGGGCACAGCAAGGGAATTTATTACCAATCAAATCATAGCAACAGAAGGAAAAGAGAGAGTAATCTCTCCAACCACTTCCCCCCCACCCAACAGGGATCACCAGGAGCACAGATCACCAGGGCTCTGCCCAACGGGGGTCACTGAGGATCATCCAACACCAATCCTTCCATGGGAGATGGAACTGGAGCAGAACACAAAGCTCTTCCCACACTCAGGGCACTCACAAGGCTTCCCTTAGTGGTGCCTCCGTTGGTGTCGGGTCAAGGTTGAGCTCGTGGAGAAGCTCTTCCCACACTCAGGACACTCGTAGGGCCTCTCCCCGGTGTGGATGCGCCGGTGGGCAGTGAGGGTGGAGTTGCGGTTGAAGCCCTTCCCACAGTCGGGGCAGCGGAAGGGCCTCTCCTCTCTGTGAATCCGCTCATGTCTGAGGAGCTTGGAGCTGGTCTGAAACCTCTTCCCACACTTGGGACACTCGTAGGGCCTCTCCCCAGTGTGGATGCGCTGGTGTCTTCTCCGGCCAGAGCTCCACCCAAAGCTCTTCCCACATTCCAAGCAGGTGTAGGGCCGTTCTCCAGTGTGGACTACCTGGTGCCGGAGCAGGGTGCAGATCCTGCTGAAGCTCTTCCCACATTTCCCACAGTCGTAGGGCTTCTCCCCAGTGTGGATCCTCTGGTGTCGGATCAGGCTGGAGCTGTAGCTGAAACCCTTCCCACATTCCAAGCACTTGTGCAGCTTCTCCCCTCCAGGAGGCTTCTCCACCAGCTCTGAGCTCTGCCTGGATCTCTGGCCAACTTCCCGGCTCAGGGAGGGTCTTTCCTCCTCGCAGCTCCCTGGGCTGGGTTTGCAGCCCCTCCTTGAGGAGGATCTCCGGGGCGTTTCCTCCTCCTCCATCTGCCCAGGTCTTTGGAATGAAAAATCCTGGTTTGGAGGAAAACAAAAGACGAGAGGGCCTTAGACTGGGGGTTTCTCCTTGCCCAGGTTCATTCAGGAAGTCATGGGGCATCTTGACCCTGTAAAAACCTCCAAAACGCCACAACAGCACGAGGGGGCCCGGCCTTTGCGCTCCCCCCCCCACCTCCCCAAATTCCCCTGCCGGGGGGCGCTGGGGCCCGGGCCGGGCGCAGGTGGCTCCAGGTGGGCAACGCTGGGAGCTGCGGCTCTGCCTGGACACTGCTGCGTCATCACCGCCGCGCGCTCTCATTGGCTCAGTGCTGCCCGAGGGGCGGGGCTGCACCAAGCCGGGACACCCTGCTCCAGGGGGGATGGCCCCAAAACGGGGGACCCCCAGGCAAGGAACAACAGCAAAGTGTCTCTACAAACACATGCTGCGAATCCGCTTGGACACAGGGCCGGGGACGTGGACATAAGGAAGTGACAGCAGAAGCCATCAGGGTCAGAAAATGTTATTCATTGACCACACAGACTGCTGCTCAGCCAAGCTCCTGCTCAGTTCATGAACTCCCAGAAGAACAACAAACACTTAACAGAGCCACGAATATCACTAGCTATACAAAAGTGGTGTGCATATTAAGGCCCAAGCACCCAGGGGCTCTCAGATCCTTACACCATCTTGAACCAGGTGCCCTCCTCACACTGACACCATTCAGTCCTTGATGGCAAAGATGCTTTCTGGGGATGCCCACTCACACAGGAGGGTAAACTGGATTTTGCCTTTGAGTGCGAACACGAGGTAGAAGGGAAAATGGTAAAAACATGGATGGTCCTTCTGCAGGGATGCACGGAAGCACCAGCCTTATTGGGGCAAGCCTTGCAGAAAATATCACAAGAATTTACCCCACCCCCAGGGATTGGGTTAATGCAGGATGTGGATGACTTGCTGCAATCAGGAGGACAAGAAGGGGCAGAAGAAGTCTCTGTGAAATGGCTGAATGTTCAGGCTAAAAAGCATCTTTGAGTATTTGAAAAAAAAAAGCAAATGCTGGAGAAAAAGGTTAAATATTTGGGACATAGTTTGATTGAAGGTTTCTGGTGTATTGACCCAGAGAGAGACCAGGGAATCTCAGAAATAATCTAGGATTAAAAAGGAGTTGCAAGAAGTATGACGATTAATAGGAAATTGCAGGATCTGGATTGAGGATTCTCTGTTCTAGCCAGAACACTCTGTGACTTTTTAACACCAGGTATTCTCAATGCTGTGGTATGGATACAAGAAATGGAACAAAACTTAAGAAAATTAAATAAATGATTGATGCTGCAGCCATGGCTCTACTAGACTGAGAAAAAAAATTTGAATTGTATGTGGATGTTAAACAGGGCCATGCCAAAGGAATTCTCATGCTAAAATGTTTAGCCCAGTGGCCAGAGTGGCCTCATTGTCTGCAGAATTGTGCAGCCACAGCTTTAATGAGACCTGAGGCCCAAAAACTGATGGCAGGAGGATCTCCTGTTGTTCAAGTCTGGCACCAAGTCAAAGCTTTGATAACCAAAGGAGCCTCTACATGGATGAGCAGTGCTCGGTGATTACAGAATGAAACTTGTTCAGTGACACAGGAGGATTTAGAATTGAGGACAGGGGAAGGGTTTAACCCAGGCTCCTGTTTGAACAGCCTGCACAAGGGGCTGGGAACAAACCCATGACTGCATTCAAGTGACAGAGCTCCAGAGTCAGCCTAGGAGAGATTTAGGAGACATTCCCTGGCGTGAGAGACAAAATGTGTTTATGGATGGCTCTTCAAGGGCAGGAGAAGAGAAAAGACTTCCAAGACACGCTCAGATGAAGGAAAGGGAATTAGACCAAGCTCAGGTTACCGCCTGCATGGTCAGCTCAACCGGCAGAGCTGGGTGTGCTTGGAAGAGCCTGGGACTGAAATGCCCTGAGCAGGAAGGCTCAAATATCTTCTGGTGACAGCGTGGCAGCTAACAGGGTGGCAAAAGCAATTCTGACTTCTTCTGTTGAGTCGACTGGTGCTGTACTTGAGACAGAAAACACAGCACTCTCTGATCCATGTGAAAAAGGCCTCTATATTTTTCTGACTTCTTCTTAAATACCTTTCTTAATGTTCCCAGGTAAGCGCCTGTGATTGGTTCCAAGTTTAGGCTGCTCAGCCCTCTGACCAATAGCCCCTGCAGCTTAGGACATAATTGAAGATAGACAAGGATGTAACCCAATGAGTTCCAGCCTATCTCTGTTTTCTGGGGGCCTGTCTATTAGGCCAGGCCACTTCTCTTATCAGTGGCCAAATTCACTGCCCAGTGTAAGCCAGCTAACACTGTGACATTGCTCAGCAACCACTGGATCGTTTCTTAAAGTATTTCTAAAACAAATAATTCCAAGATAAAGGATTGTGGAAAAAATAGATTCTCATATGGGGAACTCATTTTATAGCAAAGATCCTTCAGGGGGTTATGGCTGCTTTAGGAATACAATGGGACCTCCACAAGCCCTGGCACCCCCAGAGCTCAGGGCAGGTAGAAAGAACAAATGGGAAATAAAGAAACACATTTGAAAGCTGGTGATAGAAACCAAGATGCAATGGCTACGGCTTTTGCCATTGGCTTTGGCAAGAATAAGAGCCAGACCCAGGGCAGATATTCAATTATCTCCCTTGGAATTGATCTTTGCAATTCCTTTCCCTGCTAATTCTCCACCTAGTGCGGGCTGGAGATAAGGGATGTATATTTCAAGCAGTTTGTGGCCAGAATCCTGTCTCTTGTGAAACCTCTCCCACAGGAAGCTGGGCTGGCACAGAGCCTGCCTTGGCACTTTGCTGTTCACAGCATCCACCCAGGACATCAGGTCCTGCCTAAGGAGTGCAAAGAAGCACCACTGGTGGCCAAGTGCCGTGGCCCATTCCAAGAGTCCCTGAGCACAGAAACAGCCGCCAGCACAGCTCAACACGGGGGGACCCCTCACCCTGGGCTCAGGGGCTCTCAAGCCCCAGAGATTTGGAATTCCTGGCTGCAGGAGCAGCATGGGAGGGCACCACTGACCCTGCACTGAAGGCAACGCAGCAGCAGCCAGGGCTCCACATCGGGCCAAGCCCCTGGGCCTATCCACAGATCCTCTGCTGAAATCCTCGGCCTGGGCACCCTCCTTTGGCATCTCCACACACTGGGGCCAATCCTTGCTGCCACTGCTGGAGCTTCGCTGCTTTCTGTGCCTGCACTGCCACAGCTGCTGGGGAAGACAACGGCACAATTCCACTCTGCCCCTCAGTTACACTCACACACTGGGCTGCCTGGGATTCCATGGTCAGAAAATATACCAAGTGTAATATTAAAAATCTATTTCTCTACTCAGCCTTCATGTACCTTTGCATTGGGGAAACGAATTTTAAAGGGATTATTTGAGGGATACTCCACCACTCAACAGAGATGAGTTTAACATCTCAACAGACTGGGAATAGCCCAAAAGATACCAACAAAGAGAACGACATTCAACAAAACATCAACAAAACACCAGCAAACATCAAGGAACACCCACCCCAGACACTGACACGGCATAGTTGGAGACACTGGTCTGGAAAAGACTGAGAAGGATATCCAGGAATGTGGACCTAATTAACATCACAGGAGGAGAAACCGGGGTACAGTAGGAAACCAAATACTAAGAACTACACAACTTGGAAGTAATGAACATGAAACCAATGGAATTCTATGGGTTCTATGGATTCTATGTAAAAAGTTAAGGGAAAATCTAGTAAAACTCACATGTCATGGAATGATTTTCTCTGCACACCCGGGCTATGTGTGGATGAAATTACTTCTGTTGCACATCCTGACCAGAATCAACTACTGCCTTAACTCTCTAACACTAAAGATATTGTTGGAGAGATTTTTATTGTCCCTGCAGTTTCAGTGACAAGATTACACCATGAGAAAAATTTTTCATAATAATCCTACTTTTATATTGTCAGTTAGGTTTGGGCCAGGGGTGTGACAAGCAATTTTTACTCTTAGGAGAAGAAGTAGAAAAAGCTTGATTGCACTGGAATATTTTTGTATATATTTGTGAGTGGCTCTTAATGATGGCAGAATTTCAGAATGGGTTTTTCTATGCTCACCTTTTGGATGCATTTTGCCAAACTACAGGAGTATTGATTGTGAGGGCTTAAACACATAAACAATACAAAATTGTTAACAAAAACAAGAAAAGAAAAAAAAGCAGACTATAGGGGTGCACCTGTGAATCACCTAAGGGCTGCTCTGGAAAAGAAGCATTGGCTCCAGGCAGCCAGGAGAGGAGCTTTAGAAATGCAAATTAACACTGCTAGGGCAATGTGTGCACAATGAACCAGGATGATCTTCATGCCTGGAGGAGGAATTTCGCTGATTCCCTCTGCCCCTCACCCCAAGCTCTGCCTGCTTGCACAGATGGAATTAGCACAGATAAAGGCAGAGCCCATAGTGAGGATATCTGACTGCAACAGAAATTGGTTAAGCTGCAAAGGGAAACAGCAAACGCAGAATGTTGGGAAAACTTTACTAAAAAAGCGGGGGGGAAATCATCCCTCTCCTCACTCCAACATGTGCTGCCACTGTCTAGGTTATATAGAGTGTATTAGAGCACTGGGGTGTTTGTGCTAGTCCAGAGAAATCAGTTTGGAATCCAAACATTTGAGGATTTAATAAGATAAAAGTGGTCAATTGATGCAGCCCTGGATGGAGGGAGCACCCAAAAAAGATGAACAGACACCAGAGCCAATCCTACAACACCATGGACCAACCCCTGGGATCCCTAACGAATTCATATCAGGACACAGAAAATCCATCCATAATTTGAGTGGCATAATTAGATTTAAAAGTGTCCTCTAAATAATCACCAACCAGACAGCTCCAGCTCCTGACCTTCCTGACGACCAATCCACTGAAATAAGAAGGAGACATTTCACCATGGGATGGGATCAGATTATCTACTAACAGAAAGAGGCGGAGTTTGTGGAAAATTAAATCATTCAAATTGCTGTTTGCAAATAGATGATAACTGAAAAGTGGTGAAACAGATAACAAAGGAAATAAGAAAGTAGTTCATGTACCAGTCCAAAGAGGGAAAGGATGGGAATGGGACACGTTTTCGTGGTTCCCTGGCAGACCATGGCTTAAATGAATGCTGCTCCTCCTCTGACGTGCTGCAGCAACTCTCATCTTTTTACCATGCAAGACACCTTGCGCCAAAGAGGATGCAGGAAAAGAAATTGAGTCAATGGAAATTAAAAGTTTGTAAAGGCAATTCTCGAGAAAATGAGAAAAGGAGGGATTCAAAGAGGTAAGATGGTTATCGTAGGAGGGGTGCATATTAAGGGGGACATGCAGTCGGCGGATTGGGAAGTCTGAACCTTCCAAGTACCACAGCCAGTGGGGAAAGGGAGATGCAGACGGGAAAATGAGGATAAAAAGGAGGCGGCGCTTTAGAGACCGCATGGCAAATGCCGCATGGCGTCTCCCTTTGTTAACGAATAAGGTCACTCTTACAGGACTCCTCTGTCTCCTTTGGGCACACAAACCTCTGGCCACGGGAATTTTCCCGCACAGCCCCGGGCACAGGGCAGACACCGCTGTCCCACCCACAGCAACCGGGACGAGCCAGCCCTGCTCCGGCACCGGCTCCTGCCGAGGCCCCAGCGGGAAGGAGACCGCGGGCAGCCGCTCCCGCAGCGCCCTCAGCCCAGCGCCAACACGGGCCGGCACCGGCACAACCAACCCGCCAGAGCCCCCTGCCGCCCCCTCGGCCCGCAGCGAGCCCCGAGCCCCCGCACAACCGAGCGCGGCTCCCACCTGCGCTGGGGCCGCCTCCGAGCTCCGCCGCCGCCTCCCCGGGCTCCGGCCGCTGCCGCCGCTGCCGGGCCCGCACAGACGCTGCCACAATGGCGCCTTTGCTGCTCTGCCCAATCAGCGCGCGACAACCAGGAGTGACATTGGCACAATCAGCCAATGGCAGCGAGGGCCGGGCTCTGCACACGGCCCAGCCTCGGCCCGCGCTCTCAGGGCCCCCCGGGCTGTGTGAGGGCAAAGGCGGAGATGAGGAACAGCCCTGGAACGGGCCCGGGCCCGAGCCGCCATTGGCCTGGAAACACAAACAAAGTTCTCCACAGCTCCCGGCACGCCTTTCCCAGCCCTGCGTGTTCGCTGCCTCCGGCTCAGCGGGAAGCCCTGGAGCATCACTTCTCCTACCCCTAATTAGGAGCATCAGTGCATGGCTTTGATTTTCCCCAAAATGGGAAAACTGCTGCAAACCCCTGTGGAAGAGTGGAGAAGGGAAAATATTTCTGGCAGAAAACTCCAAAAACTCAGAGCAGGATAATGAGAAGTAAATGGAGACCCTTCAAACCAGCTTTCCCTCAACCCTCCCTCCTTCCAGCTGCACCTCTTACCCCGGCAGTGCAGGGTGTGAGAAACGACGCTCATTTTAAAATTTTAAAGGTTTATGAAGTCTTAAAAAATATAATAGTGGACTTGTGAGAAGCGACAGGTGTTGGAAATGATAAGGATTTGACAGGAAGGTCTCACAGATATGTATGTGTAACAGAAAGGTCTTTGAATGTAGAATCTGAAGTAGGAATACAAATCATAGCAAATTTTGATGTAGAAGAATTGCTGAGCCAGTCTGACTGGGTGACTAGAAGGCAAAGAGCAAGTGAGTTGGAAGGGGCTTTTATGATTTAGAGCAAAGGATAAGCCACCTCAAACAAAAGATTTTGGAAAAAAGTTTTTACCAAGCAAAAAGATTTTCACAGACAAACAAGAAAGCCAATGTTGCAAGTAGAGAAAAGATCTCAGAATTTTCCACTGCAAGAAAACTGAAAAAGAACTTCTAGCTTAAACTGTAACATAGTAATCTTTTGTGATTGGACAATAGTAACATGAATATGTTTATGTTAGTAGTAAGGACAGGCTATAGGTAACAGTAAAGGTATCGATTGGGTGTCATGTATTGAGATGCTCTGTAATGAAACGTATAGGATGCACTGTAACCAGAACTAGAGATGCTTCAGAGGAACCTACAGCTGTGCCTGGAAAGGCTCCATGACCTGTCAATTGCTGCATCATCTGGATACAATAAACAGCATTTGAAAGAGCCACCTGGAGCCCCACATCCCTCATTTCTGGCTCTTACACAAATGCAGAGCTGAGTCCTTTGTTTGAACTGCTAAAAGGAGACTCAGACCTTTTATCACCTAGAAGACTCAATTCACAAACTCATCAAGCCCTGCAGGGCAGAGCTTAGCAAAACGGCAAGGTGCACTATGTGCACTTCTTTTCATAATTTTGGCACAGCTAAACAGCCTCATGCTTTGATACTTCAATGGGACTCCGATGAACCAGACCCTTTGTTTATCATGGAATGGATTTTTTTGCCACAGCAAGCAACCAAAGCCATCAGTACCCCAGCATGGAATGATGGCACAGCTGATTGTTAAAGCCTGACAGAGACTAACTTCCCTGGCAGGAGTGGATTTTTCCACTATTTACATGACTATTACTACCTTTTATTTGGATTGGATATTTCAGGAATCTGTGGCTATTCAGATGGCCTTTGCTGAATTCAGAGGGCAAATTTCAATACACCCACCAAAACATAAGCTTTTAACCCCTTTATTCCAATTGATAGAAAAACCAAACAGAAGTGAAGTCCCACTTAAAGCTTTAACAGTTCTTACAGATGGTTCTGGTCGCTCTCATAAATCAGTGATGGTATGGAAGAGATCCCTCACCTGGTGCTCGGAAATCAGATGTGTCCACAGTTGAGGGGTCTCCCCAAATTGTTGAACTAGCTGCTGTTGTCAGAGTTTTAAAAAAATTTTCTGATCCCTTTAATTTGGTAGCAGATTCAGCTTATGTTGCAGGAATTGTGATGACAGCTGAAGCATCAGTTTTGAAAGAGGTTGAATATTCAGAACGCTTTTATTGGTTACAGCTTCTTGTTTTTTCCTTAGAAAATAGAACATCTGCTTATTTTGTTATGCATATTCGATCACACACAGACCTTCCTGGATTTTTGGCTGAATGGAACACGCAGGCTGATCTTTTAGCAATGCACGTACTACATTCTGTACAGAAGATGGACCAAGCTAAATTGAGTCATTCTTTTTTTCTCCAGAACGCTGCTGCTTTGATTCAGAACTTTGGCATTACTAAAGCCCAAGCTTCAGTAATTATCACTGTTTGTCCTGACTGTCAAAGGTGTTATTTTCCTTCCATTGCAGGAGGTGTTAATCCCCAGGGCTTCAAAGCCTTCAAATCTGGCAAAGAGATGTTACCCATTTTGCTGAGTTTGGCCGTTTAAAATACATTCATTCCTCTATTGACGCCTTTTCTGGCGCTCTTTTTGCATCAGTCCATTCAGGGGAAACAGCTAAAGATGTCTGCAGACACTTTACTGCTGCTTTTGCAACTCTTGGTGCACCTTCTGAGGTGAAGACCGACAAGGGCCCAGCTTATACTTCCCATCGAGCTGCTGCCTTTTTTGCTCTATGGGGAATTAGTCACAAAACAGGTATCCCTCATTCCCCAACAGGCCAATCTAGCATTGAATGAGCTCATGGCTCTCTCTTATACTACAAAAAGTGGGAGCTGGAGATGGCACCCCTGCCGAGAGACTGCAGAAAGCTCTTTATGTTTTTAAGTTTTTGAATTGTTCTTTTATGGACCCCAATCCACCAACTGTTCACATTTTAATTGTAATTCACAATTGCAACATAAGGAAAGGCTCCCTGTTTTAATAAAAGATCCAGAATCTGGTAAAATATTGGGGCCTTATCCTTTGATCACCTGGGGTCGAGATTTTTCATGTGTCCTTACAGAGAATGGTTCCAAGTGGATCTCTGCAAATAATGAGAACCCCTGAATGCAGCACTGGAGGATTTGCCTTTAACTGCAGCACCTGAAGACCCACCTGTAATACCACCATGGAAGGAGGACACCCAGGAACAGGACTTTTAACTGAGGTTGACTGTGTTAGACATGCTACTCTGCAAAATAGAGCAGCAATAGACTTTTTGCTTTTAGCACAGGGACCTGTGGGTGAGGAATTCGATGGGATGTGTTGCCTTAACCTTTCTGACCACTCCCAGCCCATCTATGCCAGCATTCAAGCCCTGAAAGAAGGTGTGAATAAACTTCGGGTAGATAATGGGTACGACTGGCTGAACTGGCTCTTAGGGCACTGGGGACTCACTGGCTGGGTTCGGAATTTAGTTCAAATAGGTTTGTATGTATTAGGCATCATATTATGCATTGTAGTAGTTATTCCTTGTATTTTACAGTGTGTTAAGAATTTAATCGACAAATCGCTTAAGACTGTATTTTTAGTTAAAAGAAACGGGGGAGATGTGTGTCAGGAAAATTAATCCACAAACACCAGAGGTTTATGTCCAAAAAGGAGACAGAGGAGTCCTTTTTGCTTTATTCGAATAAAGGGAGAGGCCATGGGACATTCCCCTGGGATCTCTCACATTTTCGGAGGACGCAGCCTCCTTTTTATCCTATTTTCCCGGCCGCATTTCCCTCTCTCTTTCCCCATTGGCTTAGGTACTTGAGAGGCACAGACTTCCCGGAACGCCTGATACCTGAAATTCCCCTCTAATGTATAACCCTCCCTTTTAATTTTTAATTCTTATAGAATTCATAGTTTTTCCCACGTTGCTTCTTTCATCTTTCGATATCCAATTTCATTTATCAGCAGCCCTACAGTTTGTTTGTAAAGGCAAATATCTCTTTCCATTCATCAATCAGTGGAATCCATCCCATTGTTTCTTTTATCTCTCAGTGCTAGCCTTATCTATAGGCTGATCCACAACTCATTTGTAAAGACAAATTTAACATTCCTCTCAATCCCTCCTCTTTTATTTGTTTAATAATTGTCTTTACAAACTTTAGCTATCATTGACTTAATTTCTTGTTCCTGAGTTCTTTTTGGTTTTGTAATTATTTGGAGTGACATCAATTTCTGTCCTTTTGTAACCATCTCTGGATCAGTAGGCGTGGCTATTACCTGCATCCCTTTGATCACATGTTGGATAAGTTGTACTAAGCAAGGGATCATGCATGGTAAAAATATTAGAGTTGCTACAGCACATAAGAGGAAAAAAAGTAATTGTTTAACCTATAGTCCACCAGGTAGCCAAGAAAACATGTCCCATTCCCATCCTTTCCATGTTTGGACTGGCACATGAGCTAATTTTCTTATTTCTTTTGCTATTTGCTTCACCACCTTTCCATTGTCATCTATTTGCAAACAGCAGTTTGAGTCGTTAAATTTGCCACACACTCCCCCTTCTTCTGCTAATAAATAGTCTAATACCATCCGGTGTTGAAATATTGCAGTTCTCATCTGAGTAGCCTGGTCAGCAAGAAGGTCAAGAGCTGGAGCTGTCTGGTTACTTACTATTTCAAAGACAGCTTGTAACCTAATTATCCGGTTTAGATTATAAATGGGTTCTCTGGCACCTGATATTAATTCATTAGGATTCCAAGTGGCTGGTCCGTAGTGTTGTATGATTCGTTCAGGTGGCCATTCATCTTCACCCCACCTTTGGGTGCTCCCTCCAGCCAGGGATACATCAATTGACCGCTTTTCTCTAATTAGATCATCATATACCTTGATTCCTAAGTGATTTCCCTGAACCTGTGGTAGCAGAAAGAACAGTGGTCTGATATACCCCACATAACATATTCCTGACCAGTTTGGGGGTAACCTGCGATATGCATGTTGGCCACAAATCCAGTAATGCCCCTTTAAAGCCCAGGTCCCATTGGCAAAGGGACCTTCCCAATTTTCATGGTCAATTGGAGAGTCAAAATACAGCTTACTCCCTGGGCCCAGTGGTCCCCCAACAATGGTCGCCCCACCATAAGAATCACAGTAGTTGCATTTCCAAGCTCCCACATGAGGTTTCCACCTGCAGTTACATCCCAGATCTGTTTTGTTAGATTTGGACCAGAACCTATTAAAAAGGGTTCGAGTTCCATTTCGATGTTGCCATTTCCACTGGTAGTCACGGATAACATGTGTGCTACTTGTGGAATTATCTCGGGGACAGCTTAAAAATAAGGGGTCAAAAAACTTATCCTTCCCCACTGCTTTACAGCCTTTTAAATCTTTCTGGTAATTATGATAGGAGCACTTTACCCAGCTACCATTTGTGAGCTTAACATGCGTTTGATTCCATCTGCCTTGATATCTGGAACAATCATAAGGAAGGCAGTTGGGGGTCCAACAATCTAAACCCAAAGATAAAGTCCAGTCACAAACGCTTTTTCCCATATATATGCTTCCTGTCCTATTTAGACAGTAAGTGCCTCTTTCAGAAGAATGAAGCCGCCATGGACTTCCTTCTTCATCCCAAAATCCTGTTCCATTACGGACCTCACTCAGGGTGCTAATCCACCATTTAGGTTCTACTGGGCTGGCCACCCATGGCTAGTTTTCAGATCCCCCTGGCCCTCCACAGACCCAACAATTGCTAAGGTTAAAGGTTTTTGCTACTTCTTCTCCTAAGGTCAAAAAATTATTTTCCCATTCTTGGCCCCAATCTAACCAATAATATAAAGGTAACATTATTAAGAGAAACATTCTGATTGTGTAATCTAATTTCCTAACTTAATTTTTACTTTCACGTTTTCTTCCACACCACCTGTGGCGAGTGAAGGCACAGAAACAGCTCAACATAAAGAAAACAATGACAGCAAGGGTTGGCCCCCAGTGACTGGAGATTTGAGAGGAGGGATGCCCACACAGACTATTTCAGCAGGCACTCTGTGGGTGGGCACACGAGGCTTCCCCCGATGTCGACGCCCTGGCTGCTGCTCCAGTCCACTCCTGCGGAGTGTCAGTCGCGGCTTCCCGTCCTTCTCCTCCAGCTGAGATGTCCAAACCTCTGGGGCTGCAGAGACCTTGACTCGAGTGTGATGGGTCCAGCCGTGTTCAGCTGTCTTGACGGCTGTTTCTGTGGTCAGCAACACCTGGAAAGGTCCACGCCACTTGGCCACCAGTGGTGCTTCTTCCCACTCCTTAACCAGGACCCAGTCTCCCGGTTGGATGTTGTGAACAGCAAAGTCCAAAGGCAGGGTCTGTGCCAGCTGAGCTTCCTGTCCAAGAGATTTCACAAGAGACAGTATTCGAGCCATATATTGTTTCAAATACACATCACTTATCTCTATCCCCCCACTAGGCTGAGAATTACAAGAGTAAGGAATTCCAAACATCAATTCAAAGGGAGATAATTGAATATCTCCCCTGGGTCTGGCTCTTATCCTTGCTAAGGCCAGGGGCAGGAGCCATACCCACGGCATTTTAGTTTCTATCACCAGCTTCAGGAGGTGTTTCTTTATTTCTTCATTCATCCTCTCAACCTGGCCCGAACTCTGTGGGTGCCAGGGGGTATGGAGGTTCCACTGTATCCCTAAAGCAGTCATAACTCCTTGAAGAATTTTTCCTGTAAAATGAGTTCCCCTATCTGAATCTATTGCTTCCACCATCCCATATCTTGGAACTATTTGTTCCAAAAATATTTTAACAAGTGATCCTGTAGTTGCTGACACAGTTGGAAATGATTCTGGCCACCCGGTTAATTGACATACTATTACCAGAAGATATTTAAATCTTGCCACTCGAGGCATTTCAGTAAAATCCACCCGGCATCTCTGGAAGGGACGTACTGCCCAACGCCTCCCTCCCCTGGCCAGTTTCTTTGTAACTTTGTTGTTGGTTTTAGCACAAGTCAAACAGCCTTCAGTGGCTCGCTTTGCCAGGCTAAAGAGACCAAGAGCAGCGTTCATTTTGAGGAAGGCTTCTGCCAGTCCTCGGGAGCCCCAGTGACTCCCTTCATGAAGTTGTTTTAACAATTGTAAGGCTAGAGCTTTTGGTATCCACTGCTTACCATCCCTTGTAAACCAATTATTTTCTTCTTTCCTCTGCCTCACTCTTTTTAATTATCTCAAATTTCTCTGGTGGAAAAGAGAGTTTCTCTGGCAGCGGTGCAGTTACTGGGAGCATAGGCAGGATCTTAGAGACTTCTGGCAACAATGCAGCTTTTCGAGCTTCTTCATCAGCCAGTCGGTTTCCTATTGCCTCTTCCGACCATCCTGCCTGATGCCCCTTAATGTGGATTATTGCCACCCTTTTTGGTAAATTCACTGCCTCCAATAGGCGAGAGATTAAGTTCTCGTGAGCTAACGTCTTTCCTCTGCAGCTTAATAAACTTCTTTTTTCCCATAGTTTTCCAAATGCATGTATTACCCCATATGCATATTCAGAATCAGTAAATATATTTACTGTCTTGTCCTGGTATAATTCACAGGCTTTCACAAGCACGTACAGCTCTGCTCTCGAGCTGACCAGGTGTGTGGTAACCTCCCCCCTTCCTTTAATTGCTTCCCATTCACGATAGAGTATCCTGTAAATCATTTCCCTTCTACCACCTTTGAGGACCCATCAATGAACACATTCTCTCCCTCAGGCCAGGGAATATCCCGTAAATCTTCCCTAGCCCTTGTCTGGAGGTCTATAACCTGGATACAATCATGGATTTCTTCCTGGGCCCCCTTTTCTCTAGAGCCATTTAAATAAGAGGCTGGATTAAAATCTAAAATCTTCTCCACTTTTAAATTCTAAATCCTCCTGTTCCATTAAACAAGATCCATACTGTAATAATCGAGCACTCATCATCCACTTAGAGGCTCTCTCAGTTAACAAAGCTTTAATCTGATGTGGGGCTTTAACAATGAGATCCCCTCCCCTTGTCAGCTTTCGGGCCTCAGCCACCATCAGAGCTGTGGCTGCACAGTTCTGCAGACAATGGGGCCAGCCTCTGGCCACCAGGTCTAACAACTTAGAAAAACAGGCAACAGGCCTCCGTGTTCCCCCATGCTCTTGCACCAAAATTCCTTTAGCATGACCCTGTTTGACATCCATATATAGCTGAAATTCTTTTTCTGCATCTGGAAGAACTAAGACTGGGGCATTAACCAATTTGTCCCTGAGGCTGCCCATACTTCCTGATTCATTTCAGCATAAGCCTTCTCAGACATTTTACACAAAGATATCACAGTTTCGGACTCTGTGTCTCTTTTTTACAATGCTAATTTGCATTCCCATTCTAGCCATCAAATCTCTTCCCAGTGAATTACAATCACAATTAGGAACAAACAAGAATTCATGCAGTTCAAATCTGTCCCCCATATCTATTAGCAGCTGTTGAATAAAATGCACTCACTCATCCTTCCCGTTTACTCCTTGAATAACCAAGGATCTTTTGACAATTTCCCCCCCTTAGGTATAAAATTTAAGATGGATGGAGAGGCCCCTGTGTCTACCAGAAAACACACCTCCTCGCCATCCGGACCCACCTTAAAAGTTATCAAGGGCTCCTGAGTGGTGGGGCCTTGCTATAATAGGAGCCCCTGACACCCCTAACAATCCATTTCCATCATCCTCTGGACTTCCTCCTCCTGAGGGTCCAGTTGTTTCTGCAGACACTCGTTTTTCCAATGCCCTTCTGCCCTGCAGACAGCACACTGGTTCTTCCCCAGCCGCTGTTTGGGTCGGCTGTCCCCTGCCGAGGAGGGAATCCCTCTGCCACTTCCTTGTGGCCGACCCCGTCCCCTCTGTCCCTGGGGACCCCTTGGACCCTGTGGTTTATTCCTCCGGGGCTGCAAAAACTCTGCCATCATCCTTGCTTTAGCTTTTGCCTTTTCCTCATCCCTTCTTACATATATCTGCTGTGTTTTTCTAACCAATTCCTCTAGAGGCTTATTCTGCCACTTTTCATCTTTCTGTACTCCTTTCCTTATATCAGGCCAGGCCTTAGTAACAAATTGTACCTTAAGCGATGTGTTGAAGGCTGGCCCTTCAGGATCCATCCCCCCCGTGATACCTCAAGGCATCCCTAATCCTCTCCAACCAATGAGGGCTTTCCTGTTTCTCCTGTTCTAACGAAAGAGCCTTAGCTCTGTTGTTAGTTCTGGGAGCCGCTGACTTGATCTCCCTGATCAAATAATCACGGTAATCACGGTGAGCCAGACTGGCCTGGTTATTTGGGTCCCACTGGGGGTCTGCCTGGGGGATGGCATCACCCACTGTAGGTGCATTGGGTCCAGCCCCCCCTGCTGCTTGTGGATGTTCATCCTCCCACAGCTGCCGAGCTTTCTACAAAATCATTCATTTCTCTGATGACCCAAACAAAATTCCCAAAAGAAAATCCCAATCCTTTCACGTATAATCCGCATTTCCCAAATATTTCTCTATCTTTTCCCCCACCCCTATGGGATCATCCAAATCTTTTTTTCAACCCTCTTATATCCTGGGTAGTGAGTGGTACAATTACAAACCCAAATCCTCCCCCTTGACCCCCCAAAGGAACTTGACAGAGTGGCATCTGGTGTACCCCTGTCTATTGGGGGGCTTCTGATGCCCTAAATTGAGTTCCACTTCTAGTTCTGGGGGGTGATACAATATGCTGCTCCCCTCCCCCTACACCATTATCCTTCTCAGGTGGGGCTGTAGGAATAACATTTTCCTGATCCCTTTACTCTTGAAGTTGAGGATACAGACGACCTGCAGCTGGCCCTGGGTCAGCTGGCAACACTGGAGGACAAGACAGGGGAAGGTGCTGAAAAACATCCCAGTCTTCAACACTGTCCTCTTTTTTTTTTTTTTTTCTTAACATATAAATGTCTCTAAATACCTCCACAAAATTCGACACAAATGACTTTTATCTGTTCCATAAGGTGGCCATATAAGTCCCCTTGCCAACTTATACTCTGGCCACACAAAATAACAATATTTTACCATCATTTCCATACTTATTACTGGGTGAATACATCATTTGTCCCAAGACCTCAGCATTCTCCCCAAGGGACTCTCTGGGAGTATTATGGGATCGTCATCCCTTTTGCCGGGGCCCCTTCCCGGCTTCACCTTTCCAACCCTCTCTGGGTGCCCCGTTTTACCTGTGCTACCCTCCATGGGTGCCCTCCCAGGTTTGCTCCCCGAAGATCCCATTTTACTCACCAGTGAGATTTTCAGTGATCCTTCCCTGCGGACTCTTCACGGACCCCCCCGGGTCCGCCACTCGTCTGTCTCCTGGACAGTCTCGGGAACCCAATGGATCGCCTGGTACCGGCCGGCACCAAGGGGAGCTGATCACCCAAACTGGGTGAGGCGCCTTCAACTCCACTCACTGCCCACTGCCCCGGATGGTGGAAAGATCCTGGATGAGCCCCCAAAATAGTCAGGAAAATTAATCCACAAACACCAGAGGTTTATGTCCAAAAAGGAGACAGAGGAGTTCTTTTTGCTTTATTCGAATAAAGGGAAAGGCCATGGGACTTTCCCCTGGGATCTCTCAAATTTTTGGAGGACGCAGCCTCCTTTTTATCCAATTTTCCCAGACGGATTTCCTTCTCTCTTTCCCGATTGGCTGAGGTACTTGAGAGGCACAGACTTCCCGAAGTGCCTGATACCTGAATTTCCCCTCTAATGTATAACCCTCCCTTTTAATGTTAATTCTTACAGAATTAATGGTTTTGCCCCTGTTGCTTCTTTCATCTTTCGATATCCAATTTCATTTATCAGCAACCCTACAGTTTGTTTGTAAAGGCAAATATCTTTTTGCATTCATCAATCAGTAGAATCCATCCCATTGTTTCTTTTATCTCTCAGTGCTAGCCTTATCTACAGGCAGATCCACAGCTCATTTGTAAAGACAAATTCAACATTCCTCTCACGCTAATATGAATTAACTTTGTTTTTTATTTCTTTGTTTGTTTCTTTCGTTCCGCGGGGCGCGCGGCCGCTCCTCCGTTGGGCTCGCGGAGGAAGAACGGCCGCGCGCTCCGGCGGCTCCGCAGCAGCGGCAGCAGCAGCAGCAGCAGCGCTTCTCTCGATCGGTTTTCCGCTCGAATTCCGACTCGCTCTCCGTCCCATACTCCCTTTCACACTTCCTCTACTCCCATTCCGTCCCGTCAGTGTTCCGCCTCTCCCAGCCCGGCTCATGCCGCGCTGCGCAAGGCGCCCGAGGGCGAGCCAGGCCCCTGCCCACCTCTGTCCGCACTGGCTGCGGCGCCTTTTGAAGAGCCTCTGCAGGAGCTCCTCACTCTACTGGTGGTGGTTCTGGAGCATCATCGCCTTTTGGCTCCGCCTGCCGCGGGCCCTGGCCCGGCCCTGGCCCCGAACGAGGCCCCTCCCGCGGTTCCGCCCGGAGCCGCCCCGCAGCCGCCCGGCTCCCGCCCTGTCGCCGGCAGCTTCCCCGGTGCGATCCCCGCCGCCCGTCAGCTCGGCCGCCGGCCCCGAGCCGCCGGAGCCCGGGGCGGCTGGGCAAGCAGCAGCGCCTGGGGCGAGTGGGTGCCCCGGGCAGAATGCCGAGAGCGCGGTGCCGTCCGCACGGGCGGAGAAGCCTCCCCTGGAGCAGCTCTACCGGGAGGGCCCGCTGCTGGGGAGGGGCGGCTGCGGCAGCGTTTACGCCGGGACCCGGCTCGCCGACGGCGCTCCGGTAAGAGACGGGGCCGGCTCGGAGCGGGGAGGGGGGGACCGGCGGGCGGCGAGCTCAGCCCGCCGCTTGTCTTGGCTTGCAGGTGGCCATCAAGCGAGTGGGCCGGGATCGCATCTGGGAGTGGGCGCGGCTGGTGAGTGAGCGGGGCCAGCGGGAGCAGCCGGCGGGGCGTGCCGGGCGGGGCTGAGGCCAGGCCCGGCAGGGTGGGAGCCGGGACGCTGCGAGGGGAGCGAGCGTGGAGTGAGCGGGGGCCGCGCAGCGTCCCGGGCCGGGCAGTGTGAGCTGCGGTGGCGCCGGGCAGGGGATGCCGAAGGCGCGGCGCAGCATCGGCCCCGCTGACGGCATCGCGGTCCCCCCGCAGCACAAGGGCGCCCTGGTGCCACTGGAGCTGGTGCTGCTGTGGATGGTGTCGTGCCCTGGCTTCCGCGGCGTCGTGCGGCTCCTGGACTGGTTTGAGCTGCCCGACGGCTTCGCGCTGGTCATGGAGCGTCCGGAGCGCTGTCGGGACCTGTGGCACTTGCTGGACGCGGGGGGGTTCCTGCCAGAGCCCGTGGCGCGGGGGCTGTTCCGCCAGGTGCTGCAGGCCGTGCGGCACTGCACCAGCCGCGGCGTCCTGCACCGCGACATCAAGGCCGAGAACATCCTCGTTGACCTGGCCACGGGCGAGGCGAAGCTCATTGACTTTGGCTGCGGAACCTTCCTCCAGGACACGTTCTACACCCACATGGCAGGTGAGCCCAAAGCCAGGGCCCAGCTGGGCAGTGGAGGTTCTCCCCTTTGCTGGCACAGGGGAAGACGGAGGGAGGGACGGAGGGAGGGAGGGGGAATCCTTCTTCAGCCGGCTGCAGCCAAGTTGTTTTTTGGCGGGGGCAGGGGCTGGCTGTTGTGGAGCTGGCTGGGAGGGAGGGAGCAGCATCGGCCTGATGAGCTGTGCCCGTGTCCCATAGGAACGCCGCAGTACAGCCTGCCAGAGTGGATCCTCTTCGGCTGCTACCATGGCCAGCCAGCCACCATCTGGTCCCTGGGCATCCTGCTCTATGACTTGGTCTGCGGGCACCTTCCTTTCAAAACCCCTGAGGACATCATCCGGGGCCAGTTCTTCTTGCCACCCCGGGTGTCACAAGGTGATTCACAGCACGGGGCTTGAGAGATGGCAGCTGGCACATAAGCGTCCTGCTCTTGCAGTTAGGGAGGAGGTTGATCTCCTGGGCTTAGCTGGAGGAGGTGGCATGTGTGCTGCTCTGCTCCAAAAAGGAGGATGGATAGGAAGCTTTGGGTGCAGCTCCGAGCACTCCTAGTGTGGGGTGGGCACTGTGGAATCTGGGAGAGCCTGGACAGGAGGTGACCAGTGGTTTTTGGTTTCTCTCTGCAGAGTGCCAGCACCTGATCAGGTGGTGTTTATCCATGGACCCTGCAGACAGGCCATGCCTAGAAGACCTTTTTGAGCATTCCTGGCTGCAGAACCCCCAGCTGGCCCAGGAGACAGCAGAGATCCATCCCTCTGCACAGTAGGATCCAGGAGCCCAGCAAGTTCCAGCTGCTCGTGTCTCATGGCGCTCAAAGCAAACCCCAGAGCGTTTCCCTGTGGCCGTGGCACGGAGCAGAGAGCGCGGCCGAGGAGACGCTTCCGTGGGTCCCCGGCGAGGTGTGGAGGGAGCAGCTCAGGGCTCCCCGTCCTATTGGAGAAGTGGTGGCACAGTGCAGTGAAGTTGCCACAGACTGGACAAGGGGAAACATCCCCCTGCAGCTCAATGGCATCGTGATGTCCCTGCAAGCCGAGGCACAGCTGGCGTGTTCTTCTGGAGCACGACGTGGAGCCGGAGAACACCATCCTCGAGCTGGCCGCTGGCGGGGCAAAGCCCACGGGCTTTGGTTGTGGCCCCTTCCTGGAGGACAGGACAGGCTCTGTGCCCCGAGGAAATCAAGATGAGTCCCCAGCCGGTGCAGGGGCGGGGGGATGCTCGTGCTCCCAGGCATGCCAGGGCTCGGCCTGGCCACACGCCGGAGGTTCCCCGCTCGGCGGCAATGGGGAATATTCATCTTTGCGCCGCCCGCCCAGCTGCTTTTTGGCGGGGTAGGGGACGGATGTTGTGGAAGGGGAGCCGGCTCCTGGCCTCGCCTACAGCTTCTGCCAGCCAGCCTGGTGCGGCCTGGGGTGGGGGCAGCCTGCCTGACAAAAGCATCCATCCATGAGGATGGGGGACAGCAGAGGGGGGTGGGTTCCAAAGCCATGCCCCAGCTGATCTGCTTTTCAGGCCCTTGAGGAAGGGGTGGACTTACAGGCAGGAAAGGTGGGGTTTTTCCCCACCTGGGGAGAGGTTTAATTCTTGCATGGAGTGGAAAGACCCTCCCCAGGCCCTTTGAAACATTGATAACCTTTGGTGGTTTTTCTTCTTTCTATGTCTCATTTTGAATTGACTTTCATGCGATTGTTCTTTGTTTTTTCCAGGAAGATTGCACCTTGTGCCCAGACCGGGTGGTGAAGCGCCGGCACTGGACGCACTCCACGGAGGTGCCGGCGCTACCCGGGGCAGCCACGGTGTGCAGGGACATCCCCTTCAAGAAGGACGAGGACCTTGTGTGGGATCAGCTCCTCTCCTGGCAGCAGCTCTGCAGAGGTGGGTACCCAGCTCCACAGCACAGGTGGCACAGGGGCAGATGGGAGTGGGCACACGAGAATCTCGCTCTTGCAGCTGCTGAGGAGGTTGCTGTGCTGTGCTTAAGCAGAAGAGGTGGAGCGTGGCCTGCCCTGCTGCTCTCCTCTAAAAATGGGAGAATGGGTTGGGAGGTTTGGGCTCTGGGCACAGCCAGCAGCCTGGCCCACGCACAGGCCGTGGTGGGACAGGGGGGACAGGAGCCTTCTGTGACTGACCGTGGCTTTCTGGCTTCTCTCCCCAGGCTCCCAGCACCTCATGCCATGGAAACGGCACCGCTGGGCCTGCCCATCTGGGAGGGCTGGAGGGCGGCAGGTGTTCATTTGCTGCCAAAAATAAATCTTTATCTTGTTGTTTCCATCATCATAATCAGAGCATTTCTTTCATCCTTTTCTAAGCTTTTGGCCTCCCTTCTTCCACGGAAATCTTTTTCAGTCCTTCCTCTTGGTGGCATTTGGGATAGGGGGTTAAGCAACGTGAAAAATTCAACAGCAGCTCCTGTTGCCAACTGCAGCAGCCCCTTCAAGAACCCTGAGCTTCCAGCAAGGTCTGAGTGTGCCTTGCAAAAGGGAGTGGTTTGCAGGGCTGGAGCTGTCACCCCTCGGCAAAAGCTGGGAGGAAAGCAGAAGTGGCAAAATGCCATTTTGGCTCCAACACTGCCCAAATTCTTCATCCTTCCCCCTTCCATGCAATTGATCAAACTACCCAGGGAATACAGCTCAATGTCCTCCAAGAGCCCATTTTGACATGGAAGTTGACGAGTTCAATGTTGGTCATATGCCTTTTTCTGGGCACCAGATGTTACCCCTCCATCAGCATGCAGGCATCCTGCCTTGCTCCTGCTCCCAGAAACAGCAGCCCCACCCCTCCCTATGGCCTGGTGCCCTGCCCTCTTTGCCAGCCCTCCCCACACCCTCTCACTGTTCCCTGAACTGCCCAGGAAGGAAAAGCCACTTGGCATGGCAGACTGTGTGGCCTGCCTGAGGATTCCAAAGCCACACGAATTTCACAAATAACTTCTGGGATTAGCACATGCAGGTCACATCCTCACTTGAGGATATCCTGCTCTCCCTTCACTCCCCTGTTCCCCACAGACAAGAAGAAGGCTTGTGATGGAAGACAACTGTTTATTTTTTTAAATAGAACTTGTTTTTCAAATCTCTGGGCCTTCATTCTTTTTTGGCAAAGATACAGTATTATCTGAACAATCTCTGCATATATATAAAATATCTGTGTGTGCATATATTTATAAACTTGACCAATTCTGCAACCTTGTGTCATTCACAGCATCCCTTCCTGCTTCCTAACAGAGAAGAAAACTCCAACAAAGGGTAAAAATGCAGCCCCTCTCAACCAGAGGAACTGAACCACATCCATCTGTGGCTGGAGAGCATCCCACCAGCTCCAGCTGGGAGGCTTGAACTTGAGGGTAAATGCATCTTCTTAGAGCATTTCTAGACACTGGCCATTGCTAGACAGGGCTGTGCTGGGACACATGCCACCCTCCCCTGTGCCCATCCCTTGGGGAGGGCACTCCAAGCACAAGGAGCAGCCCTTGAACAGGTGGCAAGTGGTCCTCACTGTGCAGGTGGGCTGTGACTTTCTAACTCAAATACCTACAGGCAGAACTGGAGAACGAGGGAAAAAGGCAAGGAGATGCCTTTCTGAGAGAGGTGGCCACAGTAACACAGACCAGCTGCCCAGAGCATGTTCCTGCATATTCAAGAGTCACTGAGCAAGAAACCTCTCAGAGGAAATGTTTTGTTCCATCTGAGAGCTCCTCCCTGCCTTCCAGGAAAAACATGAACACAAACTGATTGAGACAAAGTAGAGGCAGAGGTCCAAGGTGGCAGGCTGGGTGACAGAACACGTCCAGTGGTAGCTACGATAGCTATCATTATCATTAAAGTAAGAATCGCAATCTGAATCATTATCAATCATAAAGTTGTCTTCATCAAGGTCATCATCATAGTCTTCCTGCCTCTGTGGATCACACTCCTCATCTTCAGCCTCCCTGCCACCTTCATCTGTGTTGGGGCAGTCACACAGGATGTTAAGGTTTTGCCTGTTGAGAAGGAGAGCACAAGAGAAGAGCCTCTGCTGTGAGCACCAGCCACCACCCAGCCCCACAACACCCCACTGTCATGGTCTCAGCATCTCCATCCAAAGAAACTCAAGAGAGTCCAGGGAGAGCAACTTCCATAACTGAGTCTGCCAGTGTTGGAGCTTTCTGGATCAGAGCTGCATACAAGCAGAGGTTTTGCTGCTTTCCCTACACCACTATGTCACTTCAATTGCTACCTCAAGCCACAAAAGAGGATGCAAATAATCAGTGTCTGTCATTCACTCTTTTGTGTGTCAGTGAGCACAGGAGAAAACTCTGCTCACCTGCTTTTTGTCTGCACTCACTCACCTTGCCCTGTTACCCCACTAAGAAAACTCACCCTGTACATGCAAGGGCTGAAGCAGGCACATTTGGGAGTTTCAGCTTTCTCTGAACAGCATCTCCTCAAGTCTGGAGCCCAACATGGAAATCCTGTAAGCAGGAAAGAGCAGCCAAAAGAGACAGAGAAACAAGATGTAATTTGGGGTGCAAACTCCTCCCCTGCACACGCACTATCCTGACTCTATCCCCCCAGCTGATCAAGTCCTTTAGTTTGCCCACAATCAAATGAGACCAGAGCAAGACAAGCCACGAGCAGCCACGTGGCCTTCACCTGTGTGGAGTGCCAGAGAATTGCCAAGAGAGGCTCCTTGATCTGCTGCACCAACTCCAAACCCACGTGGAAGTGCTCTGCTTTCAGGAGCTGAAGAGAAGTGCCTGAGTCCTGGTACTGCAGCAGGCTTTCCTCTGCAATTCCAGGCCAACAAAGTCCTGCTGCATCTACACTCTTGAGCAGAGACCAAGTCCTTCTTGGCCCTGATTGTGAAGCCAGCCATAGCTGCTTCGATCTCCTGTGCACATGCATCCCTCTTTCAGAACACAACGTGTTGCTCTTTTACTGCATCAATCTCCACTCGCTGAATCGTTAAAAAAACGGTATAATCATGGACAAAGACCCTGTAACTAATTAAAGTTACAAAGTGGTGTGTTTATTCACCGGTGGGTGGCACAGGAGTCACCTCTGAAAGGCGTGACCGCCCCGAACAAGGTTCTTTGCCATCTATTTATTGCCCAAGATCTTACATACAATACATCTGCATAACCCCAGCACCTCCCATCCCCACCCCGTATTAAAATGAGCCCATTAGTTCTTGACATGTGTGCAGTTCTTCCCTTGAATTGGGTCGGTGGTCTCGAAATGGGTCAGTGGTCTGGAAGGATGAAGTCAGGAGAATCTTCATCAGGTCTCAGTGACCCTCTGGCACGATCCAAGGCCCTGTGCTTTATGATTAATGGTTTACTTATTTTACGTTTTTCTACATGCAGGTTCATAATAGCAGATAATTATACCAATTCATCTCTTACCTAAGCATCTAGTAATTATTAACCTACCATTTTTCTACCTAGCTTACATCTTGGTCATGGAAACTACTTCTACCTTTAGTAAAAATCTTAATTCTTTGAAACCATGATTCATTCCCCACTCCCTCTTCAAAGTTATTAAATTCTTTTACTAATATGGAGATTCTTTATCATCTAGCAAAGCTGCGCAGCAGGGATCTCTCAAAACCGTACCATATGCTCTTGATATTGAACTTAAAGCTGCTATTTGCTTCAGCATTCTGCAATTCCAAAAAAATATTATAACAGACAGAATTAGACTTATGCCAACCAGAATAAGCAGTACAACAATCAGATGGACCAAAGTATTGAGCAAACCGGTTGCCATTGGTTACCACCCAAAAAGCTCATCCCACCAATGATGGGATGGGCCTTCTTCTAACCTTTTAAATACTCTCCCTATAGTCTCTGTGTGATGATGTATTGTGATTAAAGTCCTTTTTCCTTCATCTCTAATTTCTCTGAGAATTTCTTTTAATTCATTGTGTTTCAATAATTGTGCAACCAAAGTCAAATTCATCCCTATAGGCGCAGGTGATATTTCTTGGACAGTAGTCAAGTTTGCCTTTATGTGTTGGTGTGATATGACAGGTGCCTGATAGAAAAAGTCACATCCTTCAATTGTGACAAAGTTACAAATGCACAAGTTATATTGAGTTTCATTCACAGTAATCCCATCCACTATTATAGTAGGGCACGCTGTCCTAAGACAGACACAACCTTGTCCTGTGTACACAAGCAAAGTTGTTTGATTAATGGGATGCATTTCAAAGTGACAAATGCTTTGTTCTGTGTCCAGACAAGTATCTCTATCATCACCTATATTGCCTTCACATATAAACCCTAATTGTTCCCTTACTGAGCGGGGTTCTAAGTTAATGGTTCGCCACTTTCCTTCAACTTTCCGTGCCCACATTCTGTGCTAGAAGGATATAGTATGGTCCCCTCATGATTTAACCCTAAAGCAACAATTGGATGTATCAAGCTCACTGATGCATCATATATAGTTAAAACAAAAGCTGTAACCATACTTGTCATGGGATCATAATTAACTAGTGCCCACCAGGATTGGAGCTCCTTCTCTAGATCCGAGGCATTATCCCAAACGACTTTACAAATTTCAGCAGGGAATATGCCTTCTCCTCCATCCCGAGTGACTGAGGCTGCTACTGATTGCATCCATAACTGTGCCTGTGTACATCCAAGTGCCAAAGAAATATTTTCACTAGCGTCACCCAAGGTATTAATTATTAATTGATGTTCCCATTCTTCTATATTTTCCCAATCTGGTAATATTTTAGACAATTTCCACTGGCTGGTACCTAATACTAATAAGGAAGATTGTAGAGGTTGCTGCAATTTTACCATATCACCACCCATTACTGCCAATTTGTTCATTAATACTTCCGAATCCATGGTATTCAGTATTCCCAGTCCTGTCCCTAACAACCCAGTTAAGTCTCTCGTCTGTCTGGATGTATAAGGGACATGCTTCTGCAGCCAGGTGATCCAATCCATAAAAGAGGTCCTTAAAAATGGAGCACACTCAGGGCAATATCAGAAGCATTTACTTGCATTGCCATCTCTACCCGTTTTAGCGACTGCTTTGGATTAACTATCAATTTTTGAATTCCTGTCTTCTTAACAGCATATGGCCCAACCTTGGTAATTATGGGAGTTATGGATTCTAGAATGGTTTGTTTAACCCACTGTGGTTCATTTTTTTTTTTTTGGGGTGTTGCTAGTTGAGGTGATTGGGTTGTCTTAGCCTCATCTTTTCAGGGAGCAGTACAAACTTGAGTTATATTAAAGTCAATTTTAAAATTCTTAGTTGCACAACCCTCTATTTTGAGCCTAAACTCAGGACAGTCAGTTAAGCACTTGTCACAGCATTCAGAACTCATTCGAATGAGTTTCATGGGTTCTTGATAAGTTTCATGGAATCCATCCTGGACAAACGCATATTCACATCCCCAAACATTCCTTCCTTCCCACACAGTTGCATTTGTAACTTTTAACATCTGAACCAGAGACTTACGGGAGTCAAAATCATAAGCTTTCCCTTTACACTTATATATGCCAGTCACATTATAATGCACTGGTGCTGCATTAGCTGTAGCTGAAGCAATGATCACAAATGCTACCACTCTCCAGGCTATGCCTAATTGATTATCCATTGCAACTACAAGCCTTTTTAGTTTTGGAGAATTGCTATACTATATTTATCATTTCACCTGCACTTATTTATTTTTTTCCCAAGAGGGTTTTAACTTCAGTTTGTTGTCACCTGGTATAGCTTTCCAGAGTTCCTCAGGAGCTTTCTTCACTCGGGAATGATGGATCCAGGCGTTTTGCTCCTTGATCTTGATTGCAGTGAAGGTGGTAAGGAGTACTTGGAACGGTCCCTCCCACTGAGGTTCCAAAGTCTTTTCTGCAAAAGACTTAACATATACATAATCCCCAGGCTGTACATCGTGTACTGGTCCATCTAATTCTCTGCTTCGAGCCCCAGCCACATGTTTCTCAGTTTCTCTAAGTTGTTTGTTTAGGGCCATCATATACCTCTGTAGGGTCTCCTCTCCTACTTGAGTGGGTGTTATCCCCTCCTGAATTCCATATGGCCTTCCATATAGTATTTCAAAGGGGCTTAGTTTTTCTTTTATTCTTGCTTAGTCCGGATTCGTAAGAATGCTAATGGAAGAGCTTGAGGCCAAGGTAACTTTGCTTCTTGTCCCAATCTTATAATTTGCTGCTTAATCAGATGATTCATTTTCTCCACTTGGCCACTCGACTGGGGATGATATGGAGTATGAAGTTCCCAGTCTCTGCCTGAATGGTAGCTAATTTGTTGCACAATTTTTGAAATAAAATGTGGTCCCCTATCTGAAGACATTGTGGCTGGGACTCCAAAGCGTGGTATTATTTCTTGTAACAATGCTTTAGTTACCTCCCGTGCTTTAGCAGTTCTGGTAGGGAAAGTTTCTGGCCACCCTGAAAAGGTATCTGTTAATACCAATAGGTATGGGTATCCCCCTCTCCTGGGTAGTTCTGAAAAATCAATTTGCCACTGCTGCCCAGGCCCATAGCCTTTTCCAATTTGCCCAAGCTTTGGTTTAGGAATATTTTTGGGATTAGTTTGGAGGCAAAGGCTACATTGACGAGTCACCTGAATTACTGCACCTTGCAAGTTTCTGGCGATGATTCGATCTTTCAAATAATTGTACAGAGCATCAATTCCCCAATGTGTTTTCTCATGCTCCTTTTTCACTAATACCCATAACATGTAAGAGGGGATCACAAGCCTACCTTTTCCTCTATCTGTAGTAGCCCACCCCTCCTGGTTATAACTCCCATTTTCTTCCCTAATGAGCTTTTTATCCCTTTTATTGTATCTTGGCTTACCTTCCGTAGAGAATTGCCCATTTGGGATCAAAGCTGCCTCAATTGTTTTAATAATTACCTCACCTTTGGCTGCTTCTTTTGCCTTTCTGTCCGCCAGCTCATTTCCTTCTTCCAATTCAGAGCTCACTTTTTGGTGTGCCTTGATGTGCATAATAGCGACCTTTTTTGGTAGCTGGACTGCATCTAATAGTTTTAGTACTTCTTGTGCATGTTTAATATTTTTCCCTTGTGAGTACAGCAGTCCTCTTTCTTTCCAAATAGCTCCGTGTGCATGAACCACTCCAAATGCATACCTTGAGTCTGTATAAATGTTGATTTCTTTTCCTTTTGCCAGCTCTAGGGTCCGGGTTAAGGCAATTATTTCAGCCTTTTGTGCAGAGGTGTTTGTTGGCAATGGTCCAGACTCTGTTACCTCCCTGTTTGTGGTAACTGCATACCCAGCATGTCTTTTTCCACTGATGATGGAGCTGCTCCCATCACTGAACCAGGTCTCAGCATCCTCGAGAGGGGTGTCCTTCAGATCTGGGCGACTGGAGTAGGTGGCTTCAGTGATCTCCAGGCAGTCATGGATCACTGCCTCTCCCATACTCCTGCTGAGGAAAGAAGCTGGATTGACAGTGTTAGTTACCACAATTTCAACATCATCTTGCTCTACTAGTATAGCCTGGTACTTCAGGAACCTCTGTGGGGAAAGCCAATGTCTTCCTTTCACCTCCAGGACTGCAGACACTGTGTGGGATACTAGCACAGTCATCTTCTGGCCTAGGGCGAATTTGTGTGCCTCTTGGATGTTCAGTGCTATTGCTGCAACAGCTCTGAGGCACCCTGGCCACCCCTTGGCTGCCGTGTCCAGCTGTTTGGAGAGGTAGGAGACTGCCCTCCAGTACGGGCCCAGGTCCTGTGCTGGTATTCCCAGAGCAATCCCCTGCTTTTCATGAGAAAACAGGAAGAATGGTTTACTCACATCTGGAAGTCCCAGGGCTGGAGCTGACATGAGAGCCTTTTTAGTTGGTCAAAGGCTCGTGTTGCTTCTTTCCTCCATTGGAGATCTCTGTTTCCCTCCGTACCCAAGGCATATAGGGGTTTGACTAACAGCCCATAATTGTAAATCCACAGTCTGCACCACCCTGTCATGCCCAAGAAGGTTCTCAGTTCTCTCACTGTTTGGGGGTTTGGGGTCTGGCATATTGTTTCCTTGCCATCTTGTCCCAAGGTTCTTTGTCCAGCACTAATCTCACAGCCCAAATAGACAAGTGTTCATCTCACCATCTGGGCTTTCTTCTGGGATACTCGATACCCCTGTAGACCCAAGAAATTTAGGAGGCTTACCGTCCACTCCATACATGCTTCTTGAGTCTTAGTAGCTATCAGGAGGTCATCCACATACTGTAACAGCTGTCCTTCTCCTGATGGAGCTTCCCAGGATTCTAGATCTTTTGCCAGCTGTTCTCCAAATATGGTAGGGGAGTTCTTGAACCCCTGGGGTAGTACACACCATGTGAGCTGAGTTTTACGTCCAGTTTTGGGATTTTCCCATTCAAATGCAAAAATTTTCTGGCTGGTTTCATGGAGAGGAAGGCAAAAGAAAGCATCCTTCAAATCTAAAGCAGTAAACCAGGTTAGTTCAGATGTTAAATGAGTTAACAAAGTGTAGGGATTGGCAACCACTGGATATAAATCTTCAGTTATCTTATTAACAGCTCTTAAATCTTGTACTAACCTGTATGATCCATTGGGCTTTTTTACGGGCAAAATAGGAATATTAAAATCAGATTGACATTCTTTTAATAGTCCTATTTGCAAAAAGTTCTTAATTACTGGACTAATTTCTTCTCTATTTTCCTTCTTTGAGGGATATTGTCTAATTTTAACTGGTTGTTTTCCTTCTTTAAGCCAGATTTGTACTGGTAGAGCATTCTTTGCTCTCCCTGGTATATTGGAGGCCCACATCCCAGGGAACACCTGAGCCATTATTTTCTTAATAATTTCTTTTTTGTTTTCAGCTTCAATATCTTTCGTTATTAGCATTAAGCTTAGCAGTTCCACATATTGCTGATCTTTTACCTCCAAAATAATTTCCCCATTTTTGAATATTATTTTTGCTTCTAATAGTTCCAATAGATCCCTACCCAAAAGTGCTAATGGAGCATTGGGCATATATAAAAATCTGTGAATTCCCCATTGTTTCCCAAGTTTATATTTCAAGGGTCTACAAAAATAAGCCCTTTCAGATTGGCCAGTTGCCCCCTTTACCATGACATAATCATCTGTTATTGATATCAAAGCTTTATTTAACACCGAATATGTTGCCCCCGTGTCTATTAAAAACTTTATTTCTTGTTCTTTGTTCCCTAGTTTCATTATAACCAGAGGGTCTCCTAGGGTAAGACTCTCCAGTCTGTCTCAGTCTTCTTTGACATAAGTCACCATCGCCTCCCCTCTTCGATCTCCTTTTCTTTGATTATCACCTTTTCTTTGTTCCAGGCACTGGCTTTTCCAGTGTCCTGTTTTATTACAGTATGCACATTGATCTTTCCCTAACCGGGGTAGTTCTTGCCTTGGTAGCCCTTGTCTATATTTTTCTCTTTCTTCCCTCACTGTTGTTGCTAATTGTTTCATTCCTTCCTTATATCCTTCTTCCCAATTGCTAAAAACTCTCCATGCCTCTTCTAGCAAAGCCTCTAAATCCCGTGCTGTTGGACCCCGTATTTTCTGAAGTTTGTGTCTGATGTCCCCTGTAGATTGTCCCAGAAATAAACCCACTACCTACTGTATTCTTTCCTCAGACTCAGGATCTAAAGTTGTATAGCCACGCATTGCATCTCGTAAATGTTCCAAAAATTCAGAAGGCGTTTCAGAGGGACCTTGCTTAATTGTATACAGGGCAGACCAGTTTATTGTTCTAGGAATTGCTCTTTCCAACCCCTTTACTATAAAATCTTGATAATCCTCTAATTTTCCCATATCATCATCATCATTAGGATCCCATTGTGGGTCCTGAAGAGGAAAAATCACTAGTTCTACATTGTGTTATTTTGCAAGCATCTTCTGCTGAGCTTCCAGCTACCTTCAAAACTAATTGTTTCTCTGTTTCTGTTAAGGCATCTAGCAGCAGCTGGAGACTTGACCAGTCAGGTCGATACTGTTTAACCATAAATTTTAAACTCCTTGCAACACTTATCGGATCACTCCGATAATGCTTAGCAAGCTTTTCCCAGGCCTCTAAATCTATTGTAGAAAAAGGAATTTTAACTAGCATTGTTTTCCCTTCAGGACTCACTGCCTCTCTCAAAGGTGCTTGTACAATTTCTTTGACTTGTTTCCGATTCCGGGATGCTATTAGACGCTTTGGAGAGGGCTTTTCCTCCTCACTGTCACTGCTAAGCAGTGGGAGAGATTTAGGAGTAAGTGGAGTAGTCGGAGTAGGGGATAGGATAGAAGATGAAGCTGAACTGGAAATAGAAATTGGAGTTGATTCAGGTTAAAACTGAAGCTGGAGTTGAAATAGAGATTGCTTTGGTTAAAACTGGAACTGGGGTTGTGATAGCTGGAGTTACTGGGGTGGGGGACGGGTGTCACGATCCACTATTAATGCAGAGCGGGGGTCGTGATGGTTCTTTTGATCTCAGAGGTGCAAACAGGCAAAATGCAGGGGACAAAATCAGTTTATTCAACAGCAGCAATGCATTTTCATTAAATGCCAACAACTCAGTTGTGATAGAGGGTAGAGATATAGGAAACGAAGTATAGAGAGAGAGAAAGAAAAAGAAAGGGATGGGAAAATAGCTACCAACAGATGAGACAGATGTCCTCATGGGTCAGCCGACAGATGAGTCTTCAACCGTGGGGAGATCTCAGGGGTCTTCTCCAGAGGGTCGCTCTTTATAGTCCTTCTCCAAAGCGAGTGGCCTCTGGCCAAGAGGTGGGAAGATTTATGGACCATTGTGTGATGCTGCAGGAGACAGGTACGGTCAAGCAGTCCTCAGTTGATACAACACAACCTCTGGTTGGTGCCATGACAGCACAGTCCAGTGAACACAATACACCAGCACACAGTCATGAGCATCCACCTTGGCCCGGCCAGGAAACCATTGTTCAGAGTCAGCCTGGGTGGGGTCCTCGAGGTCTCCTTGCAATGGTCGGGAGGCAAAAAACGAGGGGAACTTCGGACCAACCCTTACAGGTGGTCTCAGCCTCTTTATTCAGTAGAGGATTTTTGAGGGCCTTCCCAACCCAAACTATACTGTGACTCTAGAAGATGTGTGGATGTTTTTTTTAACTTGATAACATTAATACAAATTATAATTATCATCATAACTTTATGTTTATTATAATTATTTACTACTACTTCTACTATTTGATACTACATCTATTACTTCTTCTTCCTCCTCCTCCTCTTCCTCTTCTCTTTCTTCTTCTTCCCATTCCTCCTCTTTTTCTTCTTCTTCTTCTGTCTATACTTATAATGATTATTACATTTACTGCTACCTCTATTTCTTCTTCAACTTAGTATTTTTATTATTCTTCTTCCTATTATAATTCTGACTATAACTATTTCTTCTCATGGCTTCTTCTACTTGTTCTCCTATTTCTACATCTATTTCTTATTCTTATATTCTTATAGTCTTGTTCTTACTCTTATAGTATTATTCCTTTTGGGTTTTTTTTCCTTATTCTTAATTCCTATTATTTTTCCTATTCTTATTCTAATTCTTATTATTATTCCTTTTCTTTCTGTTTCTTTTTTCAATTTTTGCTCCTTTTCCAGCCCTCCTGCTGGGGCAGTGGAGCCAGGCAGGGGCAGGGGCAGAGTCTGCGCAGTGCCCGCAGTGCCCGCCGCAGCCGGGATCGATGGTTATTGATGGGTGCAGGCGCTTCCACACGGTCAGGGCAGGCACAGCACGGGCCTGGGGAGCTCGGCTCAGGTGGGCCCGGCTCAACCCAGGCCTGGCAGGGGCAGCCAAGGGAAACCTGCCTGCTGACAGACCTGCCCATCTGCACTCTCTCTCTGCCCGCTCTTCACACAGCTCGAGGATGCTCACTCCATCCCCCTCATCCTCTTCTGGTGGGGAGAGCTCCTGTCCAGTGCACGCTTCCTCATGGCACTCTTGATGGTACATGCTGGTTTCTGCTGGGGACAGCTCCTGCTCAGTGCAGGCTTCCCCTTGGGATCCCTCATGGCAGCTGTTGCTGAGATTGCTGCATGGTTGCAGGCCTGAGCCGTCGCCTGTCCCCAGCCCCTGCCCGCTGAGGGCCTGGTCTTCCAGCCTGCTGGGCATGGGGCTGGCTGCTTTGGAGTTGGGCTTCCCCCTTTCCTCCTCCATGTGCAGTGCAGAACGTCTGGCACACAGAGATCCCGGGAGCTGCTTCCTCCTGAGCCAGTGGCACTCCTGGCACTGGGCAGCGCAGGGCCCTGTGTCCCGTATATACCCCTGCAGGGCGGGGCTGTGCCATGTCACCAGGACAACAGAATGTCCCTCATCACCCAGGAACCCGATAGAACGGCCCTGTGTCACAAAGGGCCAAGCCCAGCAGCCCTTCAGCAGCCCAAGCCCCTGGAAGTGGCATGGAGCAGCAGCCAGACTGGAGGGCTTCTAGCCCCTTGTTCTGATCCACTGATTCCAATGATCAGAAATGGCTCTGCCTCAATTAGGCTGCAAATGAGACCATGTGCCAAAGTCAATAGGATGGGTTTTACTGAAGAGGAAATGAGAGACAGAGAGAATGACAAAGAGAGAAAAATAGAAATGCAATAGAGGTAGGAGGAGAGAAAGAGAGTGACAGAGATAGATTAAGTAGAAAACCTCACCACTCTGTGGATCCCAGTGGCTTCCTGTGGATGCTCTACATCTCCATTTCCTTCGTGTGCAGGGTTCCCCACAAACATGGAGTTCAGGGGGTCCATACACACTTGGGGCAGGTGGGAAGGCCCAGGTTCCTCCCCTGGCAGGGACAAGTCTGACACAGGCTCTGGCAGCAGCCTCTGGCTCTGCTGCATCCCTTTGCATCAGGAGCAGTGCTCTGCTGCAAGGCCTCAGCAGTGAGTCTGGGCAGCGCTTTGGGGCTCTTGGATGGATTCTGGCACCTCCTCAGCTGCCCCTCACGGCAATGTGCCGTGGATGTGGCCTTCCCGGGGTGGGGATTTTCCAGCGGAGCCAGTTTGTGTGAGGGAGGATGGGTGTTGAGTGCCTGTGAGCAGAGGTTCCCCCACAGCCCCAGAACTCTCCTCCTCCCTGGCTGGCTGTGGGCAGTGTGTGCAAACGTGGCCTCAGCAGATGAGCCTGTGGGCTACGGCCTCCCCCAGCCCCAGCCTGGCCCAAGCTGATTTTCAGGACAGCTGCTGGCTTTGGCTTTCTTTGGATACATTCTCCTGCCTCACTCTTGTGTCCTTGTCCCTAGACCAGAGGCAATTGATCAATGGTGTCACTTTTATGGTACCTCAGGTGCTGTTAGGCCGCTCAAGTCCCAGGCCAAAGCTGCAGTCAGGTGAAGGAGGGGTGGGCTGGGGTGGTCTCAGCCTCTTTATTCAGTTTCGCCATAATGTGCAAATCTCCTTCCTGGCAGCGTTTAAGCCATTCCCCATAACATTTCAGTGTGTGACACCGCTGCTGTGCCCAGAGCCCTGTGAGGCCCAGTGGCCCAGGACAGACCCCCCCGAGCCCCCTGGCTTTGCAGGCTGGGCTGTGCGGGCCCAGAGGAATTGGCCGGATGGACGCAGGCAGGGAGTTGTGGTCAGCGGCTCCATGGGCGGCTGCAGGCCGGGGATGAGGGGTGTCCCTCAGGGAGGGCTCTGCCTCAGCCCCGGGGGGGCCCAATGCGAGGGCGAGGGGCTGGGGGGGCCATGGGGGCGTTCGATCAATGGGGAGGGTCCGGGGAGTGCTGAGAAGGGGGTGGTGAGTGGAGGGGAGGGAGGGGTCCCATGGATTTGGGGGGAGTTTTGATGAGTGTGGGGGGAGTCCCATGGATTTTGGGGTCCTGGTGACGGGAGGGGCGCGGTGAGTGGGGGGGGTCCCATGGATGGGGGAGGGGCGGTGAGTGTGGGGAGGGTCCTGGCGCGCTGGGGGGGTCCCAAGTATCCGGGGGAGTCCCAGCGCTTTGGGGGGATCGGTGAACGGGGGGGCAGTGAATAGGGGGAGTCCCGGTAAATTAGGGGGGTCCCTGGTGACAACCGGAGGAGGAAGTGGGGGGAAAGGAGCGAGCCCCAAGGGACTCCCCCCGGTGCTGGGGACACCCCGGTGCCCCCCCAGCTCACGGCCCCCCCCCCCCCCCCCCATTCCCGCTCCTGTTCCCGGGGAAAGTCAAAGGGGAGGGGCGGAATCCCCGGGATGGGCAGGGGGGGCACAAAGGGGGGTCCGGGCCCTGTGCACCGGAGGGTGGTCGGTACACGAGGCGGGGGTCCAGTCCCGGTGCCCGAGGGGGCGTCCCGGTGCCCGGTGATTCGTGAGGGGGTGTCCGGTGATTCCTGGGGAGGTCTCCGGTGGTCCTGGTGCATGACGGGGGGGTCCCGGTGACTCATGGAGGGGTCTCCGGTGATCTCGGTGCCCGAGGCTGGCGATGTTTGAGGGGGGGTCCGGCGGTCCTGGTGCACGATGAGGGGGTGTCACTGCTCGATGGGGGGGGTTTGTCCCAGTGCACGGTGACGGTGCTGATTGATGGGGGAGGTCCTCTGGTGGTCCCGGTGCCCGGTGATTGATGGAGGGGGTCTCCGGCGATTCCTCGGGAAAGGGGGGGCGGTCCGGTGATGCCGGTGCACGAGGAGGGGAGAGAGGAAACTCGAGGGTCCTGAGGGGGTCCCGGTGCACGAGGACGGTTAAATTCGGGGGTCCTGGTGCTCGGAGGGGGGGTCGGTTCCTGGTGTGTGACACAGAGAGAGACCCCGGTGACACTGGGGATCCTGGCACGGGGCTGGTGACACTCAGGGGCTCCTGCTGGCACAGAGACTCTCCCCAAATTCTCTTGCACGAGGTCCTGGTGGCACGAGGGGCTCTTGGTGACACGAGGAGCTGGTGGCACTCCAGGGGCTCCTGATGGCACAAGGAACTGGGGGCACTTGAGGGGCTCTTGATGACACAGGGCTCTCAGTGTCACTCGCAGGGCTCTCGGTGATACGAGGAGTCCCCCTGTTCCTCCTGGTGGCACTCGAGGAGCTCTTGGTGACATTCGCAGGGCTCTTAATGACACGAGGGGCCCCCAAATTCCTCTCGATGACACGAGGATCCCCCAAATTCCTCTGGGTGACATAAAGAGCTCGCCAAACTGGTCTGGGTGACACGAGGAGACGGTGGCAGGAGAGGAGCCCTTTGCACGAGGATCCGTCGCACGAGAACCCCAAAATTCCTTGAGCGAACCCCCCCGAAATCCTCGCGCGGGAACCGCCCCCCTCAGCGCGAGCCCAACCCCACCCCTTGCTCCTCACCCCGGGGGTCTCCGGGTGATCCCGCCCCAGGTCCTCCCCTTTCCCCCTTTTCTCCCAGGACTTGGAAGGTCATAGGGACTGAAGGGGGGGTGCAGGTGCGGGGGTTTTTTTTCGGAGGGGTCCCGGCGGCCCCCGGGGCGGGGTCAGTGCTCAGCAGCGGGGCCGCGCCGCTCGCACCCGTTGGCCGAGATCGGGGGGGGGCGGGGGCGGCCCGCGGAGCCCCTGGGCCCCCAAATCACACCCGGGTCTGCTGCTTTAGTCCTGTGCTCCCAGCGCTAATTTTTCTCTTTATTCAGTCTTTTGGTGTATTTTTTTTGCTAAGATTTAATAAACCTTTAAAATTTTACAAAGTGAGCGTCGTTTCTCCAACCCTGCGCTGCCGGGGTAGGAGTTTCAGCTGGAAGGAGGGAGGCGTGTGGAAAGCTGGTTTGAAGGGTCTTCATTTACTTCTCATTATCCTGCTCTGAGTTTTTGGAGTTTTCTGCCAGAAATCTCTCCCCTCTTCCACTCATCCACAGGGGATGTGGAGCAGTTTTCCCTGTTTGGGGGAAATTAAAGCCAAGCACAGACGATCCGAATTAGGGGTAGCAGAAGTGAGGCTCCAGGGGTTCCCTCTGAGCCGGAGCCAGCGAACACGCGGGGCTGGGAAAGGCGTGCCGGGAGCTGCGGAGAACTTTGTGTTTCCAGGCCAATGGCGGCTCGGGCCCGGGCCCGTTCCAGGGCTGTTCCTCATCTCCGCCTTTGCCCTCCCACAGCCCGGGGGGCCCTGAGAGCGCGGGCCGAGGCTGGGCCGTGTGCAGAGCCCGGCCCTCGCTGCCATTGGCTGATTGTGCCAATGTCACTCCTGGTTGTTGCGCGCTGATTGGGCAGAGCAGCAAAGGCGCCATTGTGGCAGCGTCTGTGCGGGCCCGGCAGCGGCGGCAGCGGCCGGAGCCCGGGGAGGCAGCGGCGGAGCTCGGAGGCGGCCCCAGCGCAGGTGGGAGCCGCGCTCGGTTGTGCGGGGGCTCGGGGCTCGCTGCGGGCCGAGGGGGCGGCAGGGGGCTCTGGCGGGTTGGTTGTGCCGGTGCCGGCCCGTGTTGGCGCTGGGCTGAGGGCGCTGCGGGAGCGGCTGCCCGCGGTCTCCTTCCCGCTGGGGCCTCGGCAGGAGCCGGTGCCGGAGCAGCGCTGGCTCGTCCCGGTTGCTGTGGGTGGCACAGAGGTGTCTGCCCTGTGCCCGGGGCTGTGCGGGAAAATTCCCGTGGCCAGAGGTTTGTGTGCCCAGAGGAGACAGAGGAGTCTTGTAAAAGTGACTTTATTGATGAACAAAGAGAGAGGCCATGCGGCATTTGCCATGCGGTCTCTAAAACGCAGCCTCCTTTTTATCCTCATTTTCCCGTCTGCATCTCCCTCTCTCTTTCCCCACTGGCTGAGATACTTGGAAGGTTCAGACTTCGTGATCCGCCTACTGCATGTCCTCGTTAATATGCACTCTACTACGATATTAATCTTACTGCCTTCAATCCCTCCTTTTCTCGTTTTCTCAAGAATTGCCTTTACAAACTTTTAATTTCCGTTGACTCAATCTCTTTTCCTGCATCCTCTTTGACGCAAGGTGTCTTGCATGGTAAAAAGATGAGAGTTGCTGCAGCAGGTCAGAGGAGGAGCAGCATTCATTTAAGCCATGGTCTGCCAGGGAACCATGAAAACGTGTCCCATTCCCATCCTTTCCCTCTTTGGACTGGTACATGAGCTAATTTCTTATTTCCTTTGTTATCTGTTTCACCACTTTCCGGTTATCATCTGCTTGCAAACAGCAATTTCAATAGTTTAATTTTCCACAAACTCCACCTTTTTCTGTTAATAGATAATCTGATCCCATCCCATGGTGAAATGTCTCATTCCTCATTTCAGTGGATTGGTCGTCAGGAAGTTCAGGAGCTGGGGCTGTCTGGTTGGTTATTATTTCAAGGACACTTTTTAACCTAATTATGCCACTCAAATTACGGATGGATTTTCTGTCTTCTGATATGAATTCGTTAGGGATCCCAGGGGTTGGTCCATGGTGTTGTAGGATTTGTTCTAGTGGCCGTTCATCTTTTTCCCAATTTTGGGTGCTCCTTCCAGCCAGGGCTGCATCAATTGACCACTTTTATCTTATTAAATCATCAAATGTTTGGATTCCCAAGTGATTTCTCTGGACTAGCAAAAACACCTCAGTGCTCTGGGGAGAGGGATGATTCCCCCCCCACACTTTTTTTTCATGAAGTTTTCCCAACATTCTCCATTTGCTGTTTCCCTTTGCAGCTTAACCAATTTCTGTTGCAGTCAGATATCCTCACTGTGGACTCTGCCTTTATCTGTGCAAATTCCATCTGTGCAAGCAGGCAGAGCTTGGGGTGAGGGGCAGAGAGAATCAGCCAAATTCCTCCCCCAGGCAGGAAGATCCTGGGGCATTGTCCACACTTTGCTTCAGGTAATTTGCATTTCTAAAGCTCCCCTCCTGGCTGCCTGGAACCGATGCTTTTCTTCCAGAGCTGCCATTAGGTGATTCACATGTGCACCCCCACAACCTGCTTGTTTTGTTTTGTTTTGTTTTCTAAACGATTTTGTATTAACTGGTTATGCATTAAAGTCTCACCATTAATACTCTTCTAGTTTTGCCAAATGCAACCTAAAGATGCGCATCCAAAAATCCATTCCGACATTCTGCCGTCATTAAGAGCCTCCTGCAAATATGTAGAAAAATATTCCAATGCAATCAAGTTTTTTCTGCTTTTCCTGGGAGTAAAAATTGTCACAACCCTGGCCCAATCCTAACTGATAATATAAAAGTAGGATTATTATGAAATTTTTTTCTAATGGTGTAATCTTGTCAGTTAAACTGCAGGAAAAACAAAACTCTCCAATATTACCTTTGGTGTTGGAGAGTCAAGGTTTTACTTGATTCTGGTCGGGGTGTGCAACAGAAATAATTTCATCCACACATAGCCCGGATGTGCAAAGAAAATAATTTCGTGACACGTGAGTTTTACTAGATTTTCATAAAGTTTTTACAGCCTGAACCCATAGAAATCCACTCGTCTGTTCCTCACTGCTTCAAAGTTGTGTGGTTCTTAGTATTTTGTTTCGTAGCAGACCCGGATTTCTCCTCTTGTGATGTTAATGAGGTCCGAACTCCTGGATTTCCTTCTCAGCCTTTTCCAGACCAGGTGTCTCCATCTATGCTCTATGCCGGGGGCAGTCTGGGGTGGGTGTTCTTTGATATTTGCTGATGTTTCGTTGAGGTTTTGTTGATGGCCATTCTCTCTGTGGGTATCTTTTGGGCTCTTCCCAGTCTGTTGACATATTAAACTCATCCCTATTGACTGGTGTAACACCCATTAAAAAGTTCTTTAAAATTTCTTTCCCCAGTGCAAAGGCAAAACAAGCCTGAGTTGAGAAATAACTTTTAAAAATTTAAACTAGGTATATTTTCCAACACTGGAATCCCGGGCAGGCCAGTGTGTGAGTGTAACTGAGAGGCAGAGTGGAATTCTGCCATTGTCTTCCCCAGCAGCTGTGGCAGTGCAGGCACTCTTTTGGTTATCAAAGCTTTAATTTGATCCAAGACTTGACCAACAGGAGATCCTCCTTCCAGCAGTTTTTGGGCCTCAGGTCCCATTAAAGCTGTGGCTGCACAATTCTGCAGACAATGAGGCCACTCTGGCCACTGGGTTAAATATTTTAGCATGAGAATTCCTTTGGCATGGCCCTGTTTAGCATTCTCATACAATTCAAATTCTTTTTCCCTTTGTAGTAGGGCCAGGGCAGGAGGCTCAGTTAATCTGCTTTTTAACACTTGAAAATTCTGCTTTCCTCCTGGTGTCCATCCCTCCAGTTTCTTGACTGGCAAGATAGGAATGTCTTAGGAAGAAATCCCTGGCTCCAAAAGCCCTGCCTTTAGCAGGGACTCAATAAGAGGCTGTAAGCCCTTCCTTCCCTCCCTTGGAATAGGGTATTGCTTTCAGATGCCACTTGTCCTGGTTGCTTCAAAGTACTTTGGAGAGGCTCCATATCTAATTTCCCTATTTTCCTGGAGCTGCCCACACTTCTGGGCTCACTTCAGCATAGGCCTTGCCAGACATTTGACACAAAGGCACAACAGAATTAGCCTCTGTATCACCTTTTCCAATATTAATTTGCATTCCAAATTTAGACATCAAAAACCTTCCCAGTAAATTACAATCACAATTAGGAACACATAGGAATTCCTGCATTTCAAACCCAGTCCCCTGGGTGCTGGGGCCCCCTTGGGCCCAGGGGTTCATCCCTCAGGGGCTGTAGAAACTCTGCCATGGCCTTTGCCTTCCCCTTGGCCTTTTCCTCATCCCTTCTTGCATTCCCCTGCTGTGCCTTTGTGACCAAGTGCTCCAGGGGCTTCTTCTGCCCCTCCTGCAGCCCCCTCAGTGCCTGGGGGTGCTCATCCTCTGACAGCTGCTGAGCTTTCTGCTAAATCATTCCTTTCTGCAGGGACCCAAACAAAATGCTTAAAAGCTGATCTCGATCCTTGCACGTCCAATGCCCATTTCCAGGCTGTTCCTTCCTGCTGCTCCTTGTGCTGTGGCTGCCGTGGCCAGCCCGTATCCCAGAGCCGGTGCCTGTCCTGCCGCAGTGTCCAAACGCGGCCCCCCCGGCGGGCAGGGCCGGCAGCTCCACGGGGCCGGGCAGCGGCCGGGGCGTCCCGCAGCCTCCTGGGGGCCGGGGGCCACTGCCGGGCCTGCAATTGCCGGGGGGTGCTGGGCTCAGGCAGCGCCCGGCGCTGAGCCCCGGCTGCCCCACAGCCCCGGCCCGGCCCCGCAGCTCCCCACAGGCCCCCAGCCCGTGCTCCCGGTGCCGCCCCTCTGCGCCCGCTCCTGCCGCTGCCCAGCACAGAGAAACCCCCTGGAATCCTGACCTCCTTGTGTGCCTGTCCTGGCAACCGGGGATACAAAGGATCTGCATCAGCTGGCAACTTCTGAGGATAAGAGGCTGCTGAAAAACATCCCCATCCTCAGTATTTTTCTCTTCCTTCTCTTTGTCATCATCCATTTTCTTCTCACATAGATTCCTCCTGCTGCTTCTTGCCTGAGCCATATTCCTGCACACTCCCCTTCACCCAATTCCTTCCCAGCACAGCAACAGCATCCATCTCCTGTTGTCTAAATCCCTTCTGGACTTCCCTTAATGCCCCTGTGGGTGTCCATGTCCTTGATTACCTCTGGGAGAATGTGCAAACTCCCTCAACATGCTCCCAAGGGACCCTTCAGAGATATTTTTGGGATCATCATCCCTTTTGCTGGGATCCCTTCCCGGCTTTCCCTTTCTACCCTCCATGGGTGCCCTGCCATGTTTAGTCCCCGAAGATCCCACTGTAGTCACTGCTGAGATTTTCAGTGCTCTCTGGCTGCCGACTCTTCCCAGCCCTCCCTGATCTGTCACTCGTCTGTCTCCTGGTCACTCTCGGGTACCCAATCCATGCCCGGTGCCGCCGCCACCCAAGGGAGCCGATCACCCAAACTGGGTGAGGCACCTTCAGCTCCACTCACTGCCCCCACCCCAAACGGGGGAAGGAATTCTGGCTGAGCCCCAAGGTGTGTGGAAAAATTCACATCACCACAGGATTCTGTGCACAAAGAAGACAGAGGAGTTCTGTAAAAGTAATTTCATTCATAAAGAAAGGGAGAGGCCGTGGGCCATTTCCCATGGGGTCTCTGCAATTGTTAGTAGACACAGCCTCCTTTTCCTCCTAATTTTTCCAGCTACATCTCCCTCTCCCTTTTCCCATTGGCCAAAGTACTTGAGAGGTACAGACTTCCCAATGCACCTACTGAATTCCTCCCCGTTAATATGCACCCCACTTTTGAATAGCTAACGATATTCATGGCTCTGTTAAGTCTTTGTTCTTCTTCTGGGAATTCATGAATTGACCAGGACCTCGGCTGAACAGCAGTCTGTGGGCAATGAATAACATTTTCTGAACCTGATGGCTTCTGCTGTCACTTCCTTATGTCCAGGTCCCTGGCCCTATGTCCAAGCGGATTCGCAGCATGTGTTTGTAAAGACACTTTGCTGTTGTTCCTTGCCTGGGGGTCCCCCGTTTTGGGGCCATCCCCCCTGGAGCAGGGTGTCCCGGCTTGGTGCAGCCCCGCCCCTCGGGCAGCGCTGAGCCAATGAGAGCGCGCGGCGGTGATGACGCAGCAGTGTCCAGGCAGAGCCGCAGCTCCCAGCGTTGCCCACCTGGAGCCACCTGCGCCCGGCCCGGGCCCCAGCGCCCCCCGGCAGGGGAATTTGGGGAGGTGGGAGGGGGGGAGCGCCAAGGCCGGGCCCCCTCGTGCTGTTGTGGCGGCAGCGGCTGCAGTGGGGAGCGAGTGCGGGCGGGAGCGGCCGAGAGCCCAGCGCTGCCCCAGCCCGAGCTGCCCCAGCTCCATCGCTGCCCCTGCGCTGGGATGCTGTGGGTTTGGGGGGAAGAGGGAGCCGGCAGTGGGTGCTGGGCCTGGGGGCAGCAGGAGAAGGGAAGGAGAAGCAGGGTTGAAGAACCAAATGGTCAAACGATGCCTGAGGGAGGAGAAGATGGGATTGTGCAGGAGGTCGAAGAAGAATAGGAGGGAGAGGAATGTGAGGAAGAGCAGGGACACAGGAGGAGAAGGAGAAGTTGAAACGGGAAGCAGCACAAGATTCCAAACCTCCCTGTATCTACAGCGTCCCTACAGTCCCAGGGCATTGCCCCCCACCCCACACACCCATTCAGCAGGTGACCGGAGTGGAGGATCCACGATTTTCAGAGGGGTGAACCTTGGTGTTTCTGAGCTTTTTTGGCCTAAAAGTTGATTCTTTGTTTTTTTTGCTGGGCCTGAATCCTTATATTTTGCAGGGAGTTTTGGCTGAGTCTTGATGTTTGGAGAGCTTTTGATCTTTGTCATGATGTTTGGAGGATTTTGTGCTGAATCTTGATGTTTTGTAGGTTCTTACAGACACAAGATGCACAGTGACTTTGTGATTTGCACTTTGGCAAGGAGGAACTCCCAGTCCTAGGAGCTGTCTTCTCTTGTTCTTTCCCCAAACCAGGATTTTTCATTCCCAAGGCATTGGCAGATGGAGGACGAGGAAAAGCCCCGGAGATCCCTCTCGAGGAGGGGCTGCAAACCCAGCCCTGGGAGCTGCAAGGAGCAAAGACCCTCCCTAAGCCGGGAAGGCGGCCGGAGATCCAGGCAGAGCTCAGAGCTGGTGGAGAAGCCTCCTGGAGTGGAGAAGCCCCACGAGTGCTCGGAATGTGGGAAGGGTTTCAGGTGGAGCTCCCACCTGATCCGGCACCAGAGGATCCACACTGGAGAACGGCCATATGAGTGTGGGCAATGCAGGAAGAGCTTCAGGAGTATTTCTCATCTGATGCAGCACCAGGTGATCCACACAGGGGAACGGCCCTACACCTGCTTGGAATGTGGGAAGAGCTTTGGATGGAGCTCTGGCCTGAGAAGACACCAGCGCGTCCACACTGGGGAGAGGCCCTACGAGTGTCCCAAGTGTGGGAAGAGGTTTCAAACCAGCTCCAATCTCCTCCTACATGAGCGGATTCACACAGAGGAGAGGCCCTTCCGCTGCCCCGACTGCGGGAAGGGCTTCAAGCACAACTCCGATCTCATCCTGCACCGGCGCATCCACACTGGGGAGAGGCCCCACGAGTGTCCTGAGTGTGGGAAGAGCTTCTCACACAGCTCTCACTTGTCCCGACACCAACGGAGTCACCACTAAGGGAAGCCCTGTGGGTGCCCCGAGTGTGGGAAGAGCTTCGTGCTCTGCTCCAGCTCCATCCCCCATGGGAGGATTGGTGTTGGATGGTCGAAAAAAACCACAAAAATGAAAACAACAAACAAAAAACCCCAAAAAACAAACAACACCCCCCCAAAACAAAACAAAATAAAACAAAACCAAAAACCCACCAAAATAATGATACACAGGAAAACAATATAAAAACACCAAAATAAAACAAAAAGAATTGTTGACGTCAAAATAAAGAATGGAGAAAATCATGAACTAAAATTTCTCTGTTTTTAAACTATGGAGAAAAAACTCTTGTTTCCTCTAAAACATGTAAAAATATTTTGAAGTGAATATGACTGTTCTAACTGTACATATAAAGAAAAGCATTAATATTAAACAAATATTAAAATTGCAGTAATCTTCTAGTTTTAAATAATAAGAAAACCCCTGCTGCCCACCCAAAAAAAAAAAGGAAAAAACTGTATTCTCAAAAATAAAGTAAGCTTTTGTTCAAACCGTTATAATCCTTAAACTGTGCCTCAGCAGTTAGTATAGTCCTCAATAAAAGTTATTAGAAAAACTCGTAGTCTCTATAAAGGATTTTTAGGTAGTAATTAGATTTCCATTCTCCTGGGAAGCTAATCATTGTAACATCAAAAGAAGAAGAATCCGTTTTCTTGTGAAGAAATGTCCATAGACTGAAAAAAAGTCTCCTCTTTCAAGTAAATGAGTAAAAAACTATTTTAGAGATGGTAAACTATCTGAGTTGTTTTTGTAAGTTTTTAGTACTAAAAAAAAAAGTATGGAAGAAAAAGCAGTAGCCTAAAGTTTTCTTCTAAGGGTTTTTTTCCTATGGTTTCTAGTAATAAAATTTCTCTTTATAACTTTTAAAGTAAAACCTGTTTTTTCTCTACTTCTTAATCCTCTCTCACAACAAAAAAAAATCAAATTAATAAACCAAAACTACTAAATTTAACCGTAGTGATTCCAGGATTTTGATTTCCTATTACCCAAAGGTGTCTTCCACAGCCAAATGGTGATGAACTCAGGCAAAGACCAAGATTTTGGAGATAGTGGGGTGGAAACTCCTCCAAAAATGTTCTTCCCTCCCTCCCTCCCTCCCAAGCACGTGGATCTTCAGCTTGCACAGACAGAGAAATTCTTTTCTTTTGGCCTTGATTTGCTTTTCATTTCTCTTCATCCCTTTAAAACATCCAACACTGGGGTAAAAATAAAGACACTGAACTGAGACATGGGTCGGACACGGAGGGACAATGACATGGTGGGACACAGACCTGGAGAGTGACATGGGGACACATGGACATGGAGGGGGATGTGGCCATTCGTGGGGACATGGGGGGACACAGGCATGGATGGAGATGTGGGGGACAGTGATGGAAACATGGTGGGGACACAGCCATGGGTGAGGACATGGTGGGACATGGCCAGTGACATGTGGGGACACGGCCACGGCCGGTGCCATGGGGGGAACTTGCAGGGGCTGTGGGGGATGCTGGCTTGGAGGGAGTTGAGGGTTCCTGGCAGGGACTTGGGGCTGGCTGAGGCCTTTGGGGACCCCAGGCCGAGCGGCTCCGGCTGCGCTGGGAGACCCTGGCGGAGGTTCTGGGGCAGCTGCTCAAGGACCCCCTGCCCTGGAGTCCCAGCCGGGCACTGGGCTCCTGGAAGAGAATGAACGTCCTTGTCCCCAGCAGGACAGATTTCTTATTTCTTGCAGGTGCAAATGGTTCTCTTACCAGAATAGCTTGTTGTGTTAATTGTTTTCATGCTTAAGATTGTTTTCACATGGAAACAATCAAGTAACTTAGCTGCACATAGAAGAAGTGACAGGCTAGCTATTAATTTAGCAGAGAGCAAGACCTGATTTTATGAAGCCTTTCTTTTATAATTTGTCTACCTGACTGCAACATCTCACCCTTTTTCATTAATTCAAAGAAGGTTCATATGGTCTGATGATAAAATAGCTCTCTCTTGTGAGGGTGTTATCTCATTAAGGTTATTACTGGTTATCTGTTAGATATGGGATAAGATACATAAACGACAGATTACAATCAACAAAACTTAGCAAATTCTATCAGGTCATTGACACAGGGTTTCACAGCATGAGAAAACAAAAGAATAATGTCCAATGTCTCCTAGGCAAATGGGAATGAATGACCATTGTTTTAAAGTCCAAATAGTCAATTAGCTTGAAATGTTAATCTTTGACATCACTGAATGTGCTCTTGGATCCTGGAACAGGGAATTACTGAAGAAGGTTAGTAGGAACACTATACCATGATGATGACCTAAGGCTTTCCTTGGCAATTTGCCTGTAAATTTCCAGACACAGCTATGTCTTGGCAGCCCTACTTCTGATTTTGCTCTGGCCACGAAGGCTGCATGGTGATTAGGTTCTTTTTCTTCTCACTGGGCTTCATTTTCTTGGAGGCAATTGATATTTGGCTGAAAAAACAGGTGACTACTTTGAAGTTGTTGATGATAAAAACACATGCATACCTTCTCCTTAAGTTAATGAATTAATTAGTCTTTGTCATTGTACATTCAATTCAAGAGCCTTACATTCAAAATTTTACTTTTTTTGTATAAATATTGCAAAATTTTTTTTGTAACTATGTAAATATTTAGGACCTAACTCCCCCTTCTTTGTTTTAAAAACAGCATGCATGATTCTTGCCATGAAAGGAAGTTCAAAACAAAACAATACATGTAGTAAAACCAAAAACTTACAGTAACTGGGAATAATTCTGATATAACAATCCAAAACATTTCCGATGACAGATATAATTAAAAACACTTGTAAAATTAGATTATTACCAAACATTAAAACATTGTACCATCATCCCAGTGTCTGCAACAGCTGATAAACCTGAAATCAGTGAAGAACTGGATAAGCGTCTGTTGGGGGTTGGTTTTTCCTTTCCTCTCTGCCTGTGGAATTTTTTTCCCATTGACATGCTAAGAAGCACTGATGGTTAGGTCCTAGCACCAGGGAGAGGTTCCCTGGTTTTTTGGGAGTTTCTCTCGGAGGGTGGGGGGAGGGAAAGGGGGAACACGGTGAGATTGGAAGCAGGTAAAGGAGGGTGGGGGGCAGTTGCTGGCTCTCGCTCGCTTTTGGCTCTCGGAGCAGAAAGGTCATTGCTACCCCCCCACCATCCCAACGCCGGGAGCTGCCTCTCTGTTTTGGACCCTGCACCCCTGCTTGGACGCCCTCCCGCTTCAGCTTGCTGTTTTCCCAGCATCCTGCCTCTCCTCCATCCCTTCCCATCTGGGACACAGCTGCCATCACCCCCAGCCCCTGCAGGTGCCGGGATCGTCACATCTGCCCCGTCCACCGGGAACCTGCCAGCGCTCACTGCCAGCGGTGACGGTGACTGCAGCACAGGGGAAAGTGCCTGAGGCCCAGAAGGACTGGAACTGGGTTCCTGTTCTGCTTCTTGTTAATTCCAGAGTTGTTGTTCTGTTTGCCTTCTTAGATATACTGGTAAAGAACTGTCATTCCTATCCCCATATCTTGGTCTGAGAGCCCCTTAATTTCAAAATTGTACTAATTCAGAGGGAGGGATTTGCTTTCTCCATTTCAAGGGAAGGCCCTGCTTTCCCTAGCACACACCTATATTTTATTCTAACCAGGAGTGATTTTGGCACCCGACGGTGGAACCTGTGGGCATTGAGTGGAAAGGCTGGAAAAGGAATAATAGTTCTTGTGTGACCTGATTTTGTGTTTTAGGTGGCACCATGGTGTCCAGCTTACCCTGGCTCGGGCTGCACGTGGTCACAGCTACATCTCTCCCACTTGCAGCCCCTTATCTCAACACGGGTGCTATCACTAAGGGTACTGAGACTATTATAGAATTCATTTTGTGGGTTGATAAGGTGAGGAATTCATGGATTTTTAACTCTCTCTGGAAGGTAAGTACATGGATTTAGAGCTATCACACTCTATCTGTGTGCTTTTGGGATTACTTCAATAATGGTACTTAATGTGAGGAAGTGAGAGCAGGGGAAATTTTCTCCCAACCCATCACCCAGTTGTTTAGGTCCACCCCACCAGTTTTCAAAGGCTTCAAATCCACTCTAAATGCTAATGATATCATACAGTGGCTGGTGTTGCTAATCTGCCTGTTCTGTTTAACATTCAGAGACAAGGGGACATTGACTTGGATAACAACCCCAGGAAATCGGGATGCTGCTGCAGAGACTGACCCTGTTCCAGAGACTAGGGGTGTTTCCACAGAGCCTAACCCTGCCCCAGAGCCTGACGTTGCCCCACAGCCCACTTCAGAAAGAAACCACCCAGAGTGGGTAGGGGTTACAGTGAAGGAGATACATGAGATGAGCCAGATGCTGAAGGAGTACCTTGCTCCAGCTGGTGAGAAACCCTCCCCCTGCCTTAAAGAGGGAGAGTCTGATGGTGCAGCAGTGGAACCCACAGACATTACATCTGTCCAGGTTCCAAATGTACTGCAAGAGCACTTGTAGCCAGCAGCAGTCACCCCTGTGGAAACTAAGAAATCTAGGATGAGAACAAAGCACCTAGTTGATAAGGATAAGAAAGGAGGGCCCTCAGAACCAGCAGGGGAGCCAGAGGTTGAGATCATCACTGAGTCCCTGTCATATGAAAGTCTCTGTAATCTGTAAAAAGACATTGTATGATGGGGCCGTGAGGCTTTTAAAACTTGGTTACTTTGGGTCTGGGACCTTAGGGGTACAGGCGTGCAACTGGATGGTATTGAGGCAAGGAATTTGGGACTCTTGACCCAGGACTCAGGTGTGGAGCAGGTATTTGTAAGGGAGCCAGGCCTCCTTTCCCTCTGGGAGTGACTTTTAATGAGTGTGAGAGAGAGGTTTGTCCACAGAGACAGAATGCAGGAGCACCACCGTAGAATGCCTTGGAAGACCCTTGAGGAAGGGATCCAACAGCCGAGAGAAGTGGCAGTGCTGGAGGTGCTCTTTGGGAGGGACAAACAGCATGACAATGACCCTGACAAGGTCAGGTGCACAGGGCAGAGATGGAATCTGACAAACCTGGGGCCATCTCACTACACCACCTTTACTGAAACAATTAATGCTAACAACAACTGAGAGACAGTGGGTTCTGTCACCAGCAAATTTAGAAATTTTGGGAGTATGATCAATGGCCCGATGCAGGCTCCTGTCTCTGCCATGGTCAAGGGCCTCCAAGAGAAGATGAGGGAGATGAGGGAGGAGATGAGGAAAATCAGTGCAGCACCAGTGTGAGTCACAGGCCCCAAAATCAGAGCCCAATGTCCCCCAGCTAGACAGAGAAGGTACAACCCATGAGCTCACCTGTGGTTCTTTCTGTGTGACCATGGGGAAGACACGAGAAGGTGGGATGGGAAACCCACTTCTGTCCTGGCAGCATGGGTGTGTCAGCTCAGGGGGGGAAACGCAAACTGAGGGAGCTCCACTAAAGTGAAGGTAGCCTCAGCCTCCCATGACTGAGGTGTTGGGTATTACAGAAGGGAGGATGATCTGTCAGATCCCCTTGAAGGAACTTCCAGCATGTATCCCCAGGAAAGAAATAATAACCATGGCTAGTGGGGCCCTGCCTCTAGCCAGAGAGAGGGACGGGAAAACTGGATTTTTTGGATGGTGTGGATCCGATGACCTGGCACATTAGAGCCACAGAAATATCGAGTGTTAGTTGATCCTGGTTCACAGTGTACCCTAATGCCATTGGGACATGTGGGGACAGATCCTATGTCCATTGCTCAGGATTCCCTGTTTCCCCTCAGTTTCCCAATGGCCTCACGGTTCCATGTGTCCCCTCAGTGTCACAATGGCCCCACAGTTCCATGTGTCCCTTCAGTGTCACCATGGTCCCACGGTTCCAAGAGCCCCTGCCGTGTCACAATTGCCCGATGGTTCCATGTGTCCCCTCATGTCACAATGGCCTCACAGTTCCATGTGTCTCCTGACTATCACCATGGTCCCATAGCTCCAAAAGACCCTGCCGTGTCACAATGGCCCAACGGTTCCATGTGTCCCCTCATGTCACAATGGCCTCAGGTTTCCATGTGTCACAATGGCATCATGGTTCCATGTGTCCCCTCAGTGTCACAATGCCACACGCTTCCAGGAGGCCCTGCAGTGGCGCAGTGGCCCCAGCGTTCCATGTCCCCTCGTGTCACAATGGCATCATGGTTCCATGTGTCCCCTCAATGTCACAATGGCACCAAAGTGTCATGTGTGTCCTCAGTATCACAAGGGACCCAGAGTTCCATGTGTCCCCTAAGTGTAACAATGGCCCTATAATTCCAGGAGGCCCTGCAGTGTCACAATGGCCCCAGGGTTCCATCTGTGCCCTCAATGTCACAATGGCCCCACAGTACCATGTCTCTGCTCAGTGTCACAATGTCCTCACATTGTCACAAACGAGCAGCACTGGAGTGGGAGCAGCACCACTGGAGGGGTTGCAGCTGCACTGGAACAGGAGCAGTGGCTGTGGAACAACAGGGGAGAAGCTGTGGAACACAAGTCCTGTGAGGAGCAGCTGAGGGAGCTGGGAATGTTTATCCTGGGGAAGAGGAGGCTCAGGGGAGGGTGCCGCCTGGTGGGGGTTGAGCTCTTCTTGTAGGGAACAGGGACAGGACAAGAGGACACAGCATTAACTGCACCAAAGGAAGGTTTATCCTGAATATTAGAAACAATTTATTCACAGGGTGATTTGGCATTGGAATGGGCTGCCCAGGGAAGTGATGGAGTCACTTGTAAATGAGGTAAGTGAACCACCTAATTAGTGGTTTGTCTTAATTTTCTTTTGTTTTTAAGCAGAGTCGGGATTAAAAACATGAAGGAAGTGAATTTTCTCGAGTTTGGGCTTGGTTGTTTAATAAATCATATTTAAAGTACAGAGAGTTCTGCAACACGTCAAGCCACCAGCTAAAAGCCAGCAAGTGGAGGCGTATCGAGCTAGTTACAAGGTTTTTTAAAGTTAAAAATTCTATAAAGAACTAACACCTATATTAATTTATACTTTTCACTAAATAACCAAACTGCTGTGACCCACTGTGCAGCATTAACTGTCCAGTCAGAAACTACTACCTGAAACCATGCAGAAGAAGGAAGAAGAAGACAGAAAGAGAAAACACTGTCCTGGGGTAAAATGCAAAAATGTGTATTCTATCACCATCTGTTGAAATGTATGAGGGGTGGTGATCCTTATCTCTGTGGGAGATATCCTCTGCTGATATGCCATCTGATAAAGTCAGGGGGATGATCATCATTATCTTTTCACAACCCATCCTTCCTCCAGAAGATATATTCTGTTAATGGGCCATTAAGTCCTATTGTGTGACTGATAAGATTACATCAGCCCTTTGGGAGATGCCCCAGCCAGGGGCAGGAGCCAAGCCTTTCCTACCTAGATAAAAAACTGGGGTTTGGGACGTGAAGGCAGCCCTTTCCACTGCATCCCAGAGGAAAGTCAGACCTTTTCTACATCATCGCTGGAAAACTGCACCTTCTACAGGAGCACTGCTTAAACGGAACCACATCTGTCATCCAGGAGGACTGCAGCCACCATTTATATGGACTGCTACTGACTGACAGGGTGTAAGCTTGGATTCTGACTCTGTTGGTGGTTTTTCTTTTGTATTATTGCATGTATTTTATTTTTTCTTTTTTTTCCTATTAAATTGTATTCCTGACTTGGAGTCCCACATTGGTTTTACTTTCAAACCAACACAAGCTCTTAAAACCTTCCATCTTGTCCCATACTTCTTACTATATTCTAAAAACCCCAAATTCCAAACCCTTCACCCTGTGAAATCACACACTTTCATTCCAATAACAAACCTGTGACTCCAACTCTATTATTCAAATTTGGAAGCCTTCTCCAAGGCCTCAAGTCAAAAGCAGTGTTCTCCTGGGGGTCAGTATCAGAAAGTACAAAAAGTTCAAAACTCCCAGGTTTCTGGGATCCAACAGTCACCGTCCCTGGAAGTGTTTAAGGAAAGACTGGATGTGGCACTCAGTGCCATGGTCTGATGACAAGGTGGTGTTGGGTCATTGGTTGGACTGGATGATCTCAAAGGTCTTTTCCAACCTAAGTTCTGTGATTCCGTGATTCAATGGAGCATCAATGGAAAATGGGTGGATAAAGAGTGGAACAGGCCCGGCAGCTGTTCTGGGAGCAGTGCTGGAGATGCCGAAGGGAACGGCGGTGGAGCGGGAATGGAGCGGTGCCGGAGATGCCGAAGCTGCGGGACACAGAGCAGCTCTGAGCGCTGTGTCCTGCAGGAGCCAGCCCTGCACACCAGAGCCGTGCCCGTCAGGCTGTTGCCCGATGCCCCAAACAGAACACAAACTAACAGAGTGTCAGTTTATGCGGTGCTTTATTCAGGGCCCGGGGAACCTGTGGACTAGCGTCCAAAGTCAGGGTCCCACAGTTCCCTTTTTCGTCAGGTTTTTATACCTTTTTACAAAGTAGTCTACGTGCAGAGGTACACATTCTTCAAGACAATACAGATACATAAATCTTGTAGATATCATTCCTAAAAGTTATAAATTTTGCATGCTTGTCTATTCAAAACTATAGGCTACCCCCCTTTAATTCCCCCTTGCATGTTTTCCCATCACCAGAACCCTTTATTTATTATTATACTTTAGCCTTATCCTGAAAGTTTCTAAATGTTCTATATGCTCCACTAAATTCTTTAATTATCTTTAATTATTGTTTCCACAGTCCCCAGCTCATTCCCAGGGCTGGTTCCCAGGGCCTGCCTGAGAACTGCAGTTTTCTAAGCCTTAGCATGACTACTACTATATCTACATTAGTCCTTTTTCTCATTATTTCGGTATCAAGGCTGACCCAGAGCAGGGGGCAGAGGCAGGAATTGCTGCTGGGCCATGGGAGGTGCGAATTGAGTGCATTTAATGGTGACTTGGGAGTTTGATTCTTGTCACTGCAGCCACATTCTGTGGTGCCAGGACCCTTCCAGTTCATCTAAAGTCATGAACTCAGGACAAAAGTGGAACAAAAGGAATCAAAGTGCCTTCTCAGCTGCAGGGAAACACATCTTGGTTTAATGATTTCTGATACAGGAGCCAAACTGGGTCAGTTATTGGTCTGTGGTTTGCTCTAATCCAGGAACAATTTGCAAGGTACTGCAATTTGGCATTAAAAATGAGCAACATACCTCATCATCTGAATATTGCATATGGAGTACAGAGCTATTTCTGCTTGTTCTTATTGTGTTTTGTCTTCTTTTTTCTCCTCTGCCAGAGTCAGGATTAAAAGCTCGAGAGATGGTATTTCGTGTTTCAACTCCGATGTTTATTCTTATCTAAATTACAGTGAGTTCTACAGCACTTCTAGCTAACAAGCTAAAAATGGTGATGTATCTCTGTCTTTACAAGGTCTTCTAAGGCCTAACTGTCCAATTAAGAATGAACATCTAAATTAGTTTTACTTTTAACCCAATAACCAATCACCCGTGACCTGCAATGAGGAATTTCCTATCCAATTAAACAAGATCCCACCTAGACCCATGAAGAAGAAGGTGAACAAGAAAGAAACCTCCATCTTGCCTTCTACATATTACTGTATTCTAAAACCCTAAATTCCAAAATTTCTACCATGTGATATTACACACTTTTATTTAAACTTCACACCAGTGACCCCAGTTCTGTCATTCAGTTTTCGAAGCCTTCTCCACAGCCTCAGGTCAAAAACTGTATTTTCTTGTGGGTCAGTATCTGTCAGCACAGAAAGTCTAAAACTCTCAGTGTCCAGGGTTCCAACAGTTATGATCAAGGAAACAACTGGAAGTATTTTCTTTCCTGGTTTCACTCTTTCTTCCTCTCTCTGGATTTAAGCCTCCACCACTCCCTGCAGGTCTGCTTTCCATAATCTGCTCCTCTGGAGTTGGGATGTGACAAATGAGCAGTGGAAAGAGGGAGGATAATGGATAATGGACCATTCCAACTACAAACTCTGCTTTAGTAGCCTCCGGATTTCCAGTGTTTAGAAATTGTCATGTTTTAAACTACCTGACCAAATCCCATGTTTCTCGCTTTTGCCCTGGCAGAAATCCTTCCTTTGGCCTGATTTAGTAAATCACCCTCAGAAACACCTCATTGCAGATGCTTTTCTGTTGGTTTTGGTAAGAGATGACAAGAAAACTAGCAGGAGGGGAGGGATGAGGAAGAGGGAAGAAACAATTCCTTTCTTTTGTCTCCCTTGTGGAAAGTCTCCTCTAGAGGTTGTGCTGCAGCTGGAGACTTGGCCAGAGGGAAGTGATTGAGCTGAGGCAGCAGAGGCATCTCCTCCCTGGTTTGTAGCCCGAGGGCTGGGAGGGGACACAGGTGCCCCCCTTGCACCCCACAAACCCCTGGAATGGGGGATTCTCCCTGCCTCTGCCAGGTGCTCCTTATCCATGCCTGGCCTGGGTGCTCCTGGTCTGAGCTCCCTCCCATGGTCATTCCTGGTGGTGGGGAGTGGGAGGGAGGAGTTCAGTGCCAATGTGGGAGGTGCCAGCAGGGTCAGAGATGTGGGGAGGTGACAGTGACAGAGTGACAGGATGTGCAGATGGACACAGGGACAAGACAACACCTCTGGGGGAAACCTCGTGGAGATTTGGGCGTTTTTTGTTTGTAAAATACACACGGACACAGACACACGGACACAGAGCAAAGCTTTGCTCAAAGGGTTTATTGATTATTCAGGGGAAATGGCCCGGGGCTCAAAAGGTTCAAGGGGTTCCTCCAGGGATGATCATCTCCTCATGCCACCAGAGGGGATCGGGACACCGGTGTCCCCACAGCTTGCAATCCTAAAAATCAAAACCCAGAAGGTGACCTCTGGTGCCCACTGGGAAATGAGAGGGGCCCTGTCCCCACCCCTCTCCCTGCAGGCACGGCTCACCTAGGCACCCAGAGAGGCAGCCAGGCGCTTCTGCCGCAGAACAGCCTCCAGCTTCTCAACAACTGGGGGCTGGGGACAAACACAGCATTATTGACACCCTGGGGACACTGGGCTGGACTGGGAGGTGGGGGAAAGAACAGGGGTCATTGGGGAAGGGGCATGTGGGGAGAAATGGGGGGCAGGAGCTGCTGTGCTCCTGCCCAGAAGCCCTGGGGTCCTGCCAAGAGGCCCAGCTGGGGCAGGGGCTGCGTCCTGGGTCACCCAGGGGGGTGCTGGGGGAACAGGGATGGGAATGCAATGGGGGCCTGGGAAAGGGGTTCTCTGGGGAGGATCTGTGGGGCAGGGGAGTTGTCTGGGGTGTCAGTAGGGGTGCACTGGGCTGTGCTGGGACAAATTGGGATGGTCTGGGGAGTGGTGGCCATGCAAGAGGAGGGTCTGACACTGCCAGAACTCGTGGTACCCACCAGAGGCGTCTCCAGGATCACGACATCGTCTACATCAATCTGCAGAGAGACCAGGAGATCTCGCTGGGAACTGGGATGGCCCCGGTGCCAGCAAAGGATGGGGGGAAACAACTGCCCCTAATTCCCAGAGGGGATGCCCTCCAATCCCAGCACCCCACTCACCTCCCGCAGATCATCTTGGGTTCCTTCCAGGAGCGCCTGGGAAACAAGAACAAAAGTTTAACGTGGTTTGGACCCTTTGGGGCTGTGGGGGGACAGGGGTGCAGGGTGGAGGTGATGGGGTGGGAATTCAGGGCCTCCAAGGAGATCTGTTTGAGGTGGGGGGAGACCCAAAGACACTGAACTGGGGTCAATGGAGGGACCAAGGGACTGGGCTGGGTCTGGAGAAGGGGCTCGGTGTGAGGTACAGGGGAGGAGAAAGGAATTGCAGGGTAGGGACATGGGAATGCAAGGGAGGAGCTGGGTGGGGACAGAAGAACGAGGATGGGTGGGGACATAAGCGACAGGAATGAGAAAGGATTTGGGAAGGAGGGGTGACTCGGGGAACTGTTGAAGGGGACCCCGCTGCTGTGACCAGGAAGAAAAGCAAAGAATTCAGGGCGAGGGACATGGAAGAAAAGGCTTCGGGAATGGTCAGTGGGAGACGTTTGAGGACCCTGGAGAGGACACAGAGGAGGGAGCAGGGACGGAATTCCTGAAGGGACCCAAAGGGTGGGATGGGAGGGGACAAAGGGCAGGGTGTGGGGACAGCGTTTGTCTGGTGCCTCACCTTGGCCTGTGCCGGGGGGCACAGCAGGATGGAGAAGAGCAGGGCCATGCTGAGCACAGCCACTGTCAGGAAAATTAATCCACAAACACTAGAGGTTTATGTCCAAAAAGGAGACAGAGGAGTCCTTTTTGCTTTATTCGAATAAAGGGAGAGGCCATGGGACATTCCCCTGGGATCTCTCCAATTTTCGGAGGACACAGCCTCCTTTTTATCCTATTTTCCCGGCCGCATTTCCCTCTCTCTTTCCCCATTGGCTGAGGTACTTGAGAGGCACAGACTTCCCGGAACGCCTGATACCTGAAATTCCCCTTTAATGTATAACCCTGCCTTTTAATTTTTAATTCTTATAGAATTCATAGTTTTCTCCCCGTTGCTTCTTTCATCTTTCGATATCCAATTTCATTTATCAGCAGCCCTACAGTTTGTTTGTAAAGGCAAATATCTCTTTCCATTCATCAATCAGTGGAATCCATCCCATTGTTTCTTTTATCTCTCAGTGCTAGCCTTATCTACAGGCTGATCCACAACTCATTTGTAAAGACAAATTCAACATTCCTCTCAATCCCTCCGCTTTTATTTTTAATAATTGTCTTTACAAACTTTAGCTATCATTTACTTAATTTTTTGTTCCTGAGTCTTTTTTTTTTTTTTTTTTTTTTTTTTTTTTTTTTTTTTTTTTGGTTTTGTAATTATTTGGAGCGACATCAATTTTTGTCCTTTTGTAACCATTTCTGGATCAGTAGGCGTGGCTATTACCTGCATCCCTTTGATCACATGTTGAATAAGTTGTACTAAGCAAGGGATCGTGCATGGTAAAAAGATTAGAGTTGCTACAGCACATAAGAGGAAAAAAAAGTAATTGTTTAACCTATAGTCCACCAGGTAGCCAAGAAAACATGTCCCATTCCCATAAAGGTTTTTGCTACTTTTTCTTCTAAGGTCAAAACAATTATTTTCCTATTTTTGGCTCCAACCTAACTGATAATATAAAGGTAACATTATTAAGAGAAACATTCTGATTGTGTAATCTAATCTCCTAACTTAATTTTTACTTTCACATTGTCTTCCACACCACTTGTGGCGAGTGAAGGCACAGAAACAGCTCAACATAAAGAAAACAATGACAGCAAGGGTTGGCCCCCAGTGACTGGAGATCTGAGAGGAGGGATGCCCACACAGACTATTTCAGCAGGCACTCTGTGGGTGGGCACACGAGGCTTCCCCCGATGTCGACGCCCTGGCTGCTGCTCCAGTCCCCTCCTGCCGAGTGTCAGTCGCGGCTTCCCGTCCTTCTCCTCCAGCTGAGATGTCCAAATCTCTGGGGCTGCAGAGACCTTGACCCGAGTGTGATGGGTCCAGCCGTGTTCAGCTGTCTTGACGGCTGTGTCTGTGCTCAGCAACACCTGGAAAGGTCCACGCCACTTGGCCACCAGTGGTGCTTCTTTCCACTCCTTAACCAGGACCCAGTCTCCCGGTTGGATGTTGTGAACAGCAAAGTCCAAAGGCAGGGTCTGTGCCAGCTGAGCTTCCTGTCAAAGAGATTTCACAAGAGACAGTATCCGAGCCACATATTGTTTCAAATACACATCACTTATCTCTATCACCCCACTAGGCTGAGAATTACAAGGGTAAGGAATTCCAAAGATCAATTCAAAGGGAGATAATTGAATATCTCCCCTGGGTCTGGCTTTTATTCTTGCTAAAGCCAGGGGCAGGAGCCGTACCCACGGCATCTTAGTTTCTATCACCACCTTCAGGAGATGTTTCTTTATTTCTCCATTCATCCTCTCAACCTGGCCCGAACTCTGTGGGTGCCAGGGGGTATGGAGGTTCCACTGTATCCCTAAAGCAGTCATAACTCCTTGAAGAATTTTTCCTGTAAAATGAGTTTCCCTATCTGAATCTATTGCTTCCACCATCCCATATCTTGCAATTATTTGTTCCAAAAATACTTTAACAACTGATCCTGTAGTTGCTGAAACAGTTGGAAATGCTTCTGGCTACCCGGTTAATTGACATACTATTACCAGAAGATATTTAAATCTTGCCACTCGAGGCATTTCAGTAAAATCCACCTGGCATCTCTGGAAGGGACGTACTGCCCAACGCCTCCCTCCCCTGGCCAGTTTCTTTGTAACTTTGTTGTTGGTTTTAGCACAAGTCAAACAGCCTTCAGTGGCTCGCTTTGCCAGGCTAAAGAGACCAAGAGCAGTGTTCATTTTGAGGAAGGCTTCTGCCAGTCCTCGGGAGCCCCAATGACTCCCTTCATGAAGTTGTTTTAACAATTGTAAGGCTAGAGCTTTTGGTATCCACTGCTTACCATCCCTTGTAAACCAATTATTTTCTTCTTTCCTCTGCCTCACTCTTTTTAATTATCTCAAGTTTCTCTGGTGGAAAAGAGAGTTTCTCTGGCAGCGGTGCAGTTACTGGGATCAAGGGCAGGATCTTGGAGACTTCTGGCAACAATGCAGCTTTGAGAGCTTCTTCATCAGCCAGTCGGTTTCCTATTGCCTCTTCCGACCATCCTGCCTGATGCCCCTTAAGGTGGATTATTGCCACCTTTTTTTAGTAAATTCACTGCCTCCAATAAGCAAGAAATTAAGTTCTCGTGAGCTAACGTATTTTCTCTGCAGCTTAATAAACTTCTTTCTTCCCATAGTTTTTCAAATGCATTTATTACCCCATATGCATATTTAGAATCAGTAAAGATATTTACTGTCTTGTCCTGGTATAATTCACAGGCTCTCACAAGCGTGTATGGCTCTGCTATCTGAGCTGACCAGGTGTGTGGTAACCTCCCCCCTTCCTTTAATTGCTTCCCATTTACGATAGAGTATCCTGTAAATCGTTTCCCTTCTACCACCTTTGAGGATCCATCAATGAACACATTCTCTCCCTCAGGCCAGGGAATATCCCATAAATCTTCCCTAGCCCGTGTGTGGAGGTCTATAACCTGGATATAATCATGGATTTCTTCCTGGTCCCCTTTTTTCTAGGGCCATTTTAATAAGAGGCTGGATTAAAATCTTCTCCATTTTTAAATTCTAAATCCTCCTGTTCCATTAAACAAGATTCATACTGTAATAATCGAGCACTCATCATCCACTTAGAGGCTCTCTCAGTTAACAAAGCTTTAATCTGATGTGGGACTTTAACAATGAGATACCCTCCCCTTGTCAGCTTTCGGGCCTCAGCCACCATCAGAGCTGTGGCTGCACAGTTCTGCAGACAATGGGGCCGCCTCTGGCCACCGGGTCTAACAACTTAGAAAAACAGGCAACAGGCCTCCGTGTTCCCCCATGCTCTTGCACCAAAATTCCTTTAGCATGACCCTATTTGACATCCACATATAGCTGAAATTCTTTTTCTGCATCTGGAAGAGCCAAGACTGGGGCCTTAACCAATTTGCCCCTGGAGCTGCCCATACTTCCTGATTTATTTCAGCATAAGCCTTCTCAGACATTTTACACAAAGATATCACAGTTTCGGACTCCGTGTCACTTTTTTTACAATGCTAATTTGCATTCCCATTCTAGCCATCAAATGTCTTCTCAGTAAATTACAATCACAATTAGGAGAAAACAAGAATTCATGTACTTCAAATCTGTCCCCCACATCTATTAGCAGCGGTTGAATAAAATGCACTCGCTCATCCTTCCTGCTTACTCCTTGAATAACCAAGGATCTTTTCGACAATTTTCCCCCTTTAGGTACAAAATTTAAGGTGGACGGAGGGGCCCCTGTGTCTACCAGAAAACACACCTCCTCTCGATCCGGACCCACCTTAAAAGTTATCAAGGGCTCCTGAGTGGTGGCTCCTTGGTATAATAGGAGCCCCTGACACCCCTAACAATCCATTTCCATTATCCTCTGGACTTCCTCCTCCTGAGGGTCCAGTTGTTTCTGCGGACACTCGTTTTTCCAATGCCCTTCTGCCCTGCAGACAGCACACTGGTTCTTCCCCAGCCGCTGTTTGGGTCGGCTGTCCCCTGCCGAGGAGGGAATCCCTCTGCCACTTCCTCGTGGCCGACCCCGTCCCCTCTGTCCCTGGGGACTCCTTGGACCCTGTGGTTTATTCCTCTGGGGCTGCAAAAACTCTGCCATCATCCTTGCTTTAGCTTTTGCCTTTTCCTTATCCCTTCTTACCAATTCCTCTAGAGGCTTATTTTGCCACTCTTCATCTTTCTGGACTCCTTTCCTTATATCAGGCCAGGCTTTAGTAACAAATTGTACCTTAAGCGATGTGTTGAAGGCTGGCCCTTCAGGATCCATCCCCCCGTGCTTCCTCAAGGCATCCCTAATCCTCTCCAACCAATGAGGGCTTTCCTGTTTCTCCTGTTCTAACGACAGAGCCTTAGCTCTGTTGTTCGTTCTGGGAGCCGCTGACTTGATTGCCCTGATCAAATAATCACGGTAATCACGGTGAGCCAGACTGGCCTGGTTATTTGGGTCCCACTGGGGGTCTGCCTGGGGGATGGCATCACCCACTGTAGGTGCATTGGGTCCAGCCCCCCCTGCTGCTTGTGGATGTTCATCCTCCCACAGCTGCCGAGCTTTCTGCAAAATCATTCATTTCTCTGATGACCCAAACAAAATTCCCAAAAGAAAATCCCAATCCTTCCATGTATAATCCGCATTTCCCAAATATTTCGCTATCTTTTCCCCCACCCCTATGGGATCATCCAAATATGGGGGTAATTCTTTTTTCAACCCTCTTATATCCTGGGTAGTGAGTGGTACAATTACAAACCCAAATCCTCCCCCTTGACCCCCCAAAGGAACTTGACAGAGTGGCATCTGGTGTACCCCTGTCTATTGGGGGGCTTCTGATGCCCTAAATTGAGTTCCTCTTCTAGTTCTGGGGGGTGATACAACATGCTGCTCCCATCCCCCTACACCATTATCCTTCTCAGGTGGGGCTGTAGGAATAACATTTTCCTGATCCCCTTGCTCTGAAAGTTGAGGATACAGACGACCTGCAGCTGGCAACACTGGGAGGACAAGACGGGGGAAGGTGCTGAAAAACATCCCAATCCTCACCACCTTCCTCTTCCTCCTCTTTTTCCTCTTCTCCTTTTTTTTTTTAACACATACATTTCTCTTGTTTCTTGTCTGACCCATATTAATCCACATTCCCTTTCAATCCATCCTTTCCAATTCTCCTCTAAATACCTCCACAAAATTCGACACAAATTAATTGTATCTGTTCCATAAGGTGGCCATATAAGTCCCCTTGCCAGCTTATACTCTGGCCACACAAAATAACAATATTTTACCATCATTTCCATAGTTACTTCTGGGTGAATATACAATCTGTCCCAAGACCTCAGCATTCTCCCCAAGGGACTCTCTGGGAGTATTATGGGATCGTCATCCCTTTTGCTGGGGCCCCTTCGTGGCTTCACCCTTCCAACCCTCCCTGGGTGCCCCGTTTTACCTGGCTACCCACCATGGGTGCCCTCCCAGGTGTACCAGTGCTACCCTCCATGGGGTGCCATTCCAGGTGTACCTGTGCTACCCTCCATGGGTGCCCTCTCAGGTTTACCTGTGCTACCCTCCATGGGTGCCCTCTCAGGTTTACCTGTGCTACCCTCCATGGGTGCCCTCCCAGGTTTGCTCCCCGAAGATCCCATTTTACTCACCAGTGAGATTTTCAGTGGTCCTTCCCTGCAGACTCTTCACGGACCCCCCTGGTCCGCCACTTGTCTGTCTCCTGGACAGTCTCGGGAACCCAATGGATCGCCCGGTACCAGCTGGCACCAAGGGGAGCTGATCACCCAAACTGGGTGAGGCGCCTTCAGCTCCACTCGCTGCCCCGGACGGTGGAAAGATCCCGGACGAGCCCCCAAAATTGTCAGGAAAATTAATCCACAAACACCAGAGGTTTATGTCCAAAAAGGAGACAGAGGAGTCCTTTTTGCTTTATTCGAATAAAGGGAGAGGCCATGGGACATTCCCCTGGGATCTCTCTAATTTTTGGAGGACGCAGCCTCCTTTTTATCCTATTTTCCCGGCCGCATTTCCCTCTCTCTTTCCCCAATGGCTGAGGTACTTGAGAGGCACAGACTTCCTGGAACGCCTCATACCTGAAATTCCCCTCTAATGTATAACCCTCCCTTTTAATTTTTAATTCTTACAGAATTCATAGTTTCCCCCCTGTTGCTTCTTTCATCTTCTGATATCCAATTTCATTTATCAGCAGCCCTACAGTTTGTTTGTAAAGGCAAATATCTTTTTCCATTCATCAATCAGTGGAATCCATCCCATTGTTTCTTTTATCTCTCAGTGCTAGCCTTATCTATAGGCTGATCCACAACTCATTTGTAAAGACAAATTCAACATTCCTCTCAAGGGGAAGCTGCTAGGTGGCACCTTGGCTTTAGCACACACTAATAAAAGGTGTCTGTTTTCAATGGGGACATTAAGGAGTTGTAGATTGCTTCAAAACAGAAAAAAAAAAAAAGGGGGGAACACTCCTTTTGGCCTGTGTGCAGCCAGTTCTCCAAGTAAAGCAGATCCCAGGTGAGTGAGGACAGACAGGATGGAGTTGGGGAATGTGCAGCAAGGTTGTCCACAGTGGCTCAGACCTCAAGGCACAGCTTCTGTGAGCAGGCCAGACCTCCTGAGGAGAGACCCTGCATCAATATCAATCACAGAATGCTGGAATCACCTCTGCTCTAAAGAGAATAGCAATGAAATACAGTCTTCAAAATAGGAATGTGTATTTCTTAGAATCTCTTGGAAATATTTCTCCATAACTGGATTTGAAAATATTCCTAATGAATGAACTTCACCAGAGGGAAATCAAGGCAGAGTCATGGTTTATCAGGATTTGCTTGATCCCAATCAGCCCCATGGTGCATTTGGAGCTGAGCCCTTGAACCTCAGGGCCTGAGAGGAGATTGCACAAACCTTTCCAGGAGTCCAAGGCAGAAGAAAAACCCAAAGTGTCTCAAAGCATTAATGGGTCTCACCGAAGTCCATCCCCAACACAGGCTCCTCATGGACTCCTTGGAGGAAAGAAATGGATGCCAGGATCGCCCAAAACCCTCTCAGAGAGTCAGAGAGGAAAGGAAAATCCAAACTACCTTTGAAACCTTGAGTATCTCAAAATATTAATGAGCCCCACTGAGTGTCAATACAAAGCTCTCAAGGGACTTATAAAAGTAGATAATTGGGGCCATGATTGCATAAACTACTAGAAGAGTTGGTGTCAAAAGGGAAACTCCAAGTACCTTAAAAAAACTAAAGTATCTTGAAGCATTGATCAGCCCTACTGAGTGTTGTTACTTATAAAGGTTCTCAAGGGACTAATTAAAGCAGATAATTGGAGGCCATGATTGCACAAAGCTCTCAGAGACTCCAAGGAAAAAGCAAAACCCAAAGTCCTCTGAAAAACCTGCAGTCCCTGGGAGCATGAAGGAGCCCCCAGGGCCATTCCTGACCAAGGTTCCCCAGGGACTCGTCCCAGCAGATCCCTGAGGCCACTGGGATGTGGGGGGATGCTGAGGGCAGGACAAGGGGTGACAGTGGCCAGCCTTGCTGGGGCTGTGCCAGGAGGCCCCAGTGGCTCAGGACAAGGTGTCTCCTCCCAGCCCTTGGTGGCACAGACACTGCTGTGACCCAGGGCACCAAGACTTGGCTTCTCTTTGTCCACACTTGTCATCGCTGCCTCCAATTTCCTGCTCTAACTGGAACCTGGGGGCACTTTCTCAGTTGTGTCCCTCAGAGGGAACCATTAAAACTTCAGGAAACTTTGGAGTTTGATTGTGAATTGGAGTTCTTGAGAGGTTTCTTCAGCTCCCACTCAGGGACTGATGCTCAGAGACTCAGCCCCAATCCCCAAGAGGGTCATTAAAGTCCTTGTGCTGTGTCTGTGCTGATGAGCCAGGCTGGGCTCCTGGCTCAGAAGGCGATCCTGGTAACCAAGAAGATCTTCAAAAACACATTTCTCTTGATGAGCAGCTCTTCTCCCAGCCCCGCAGGGCTGGGGCACTGCCTGCAGCCACCCCGGGCACAGCACAGAGGCACAGAGAGCTTCAATCTGTCAGGGCTGGGAAGATGCTGAGAAGTGACTGGGGCAGAATCACTCCCAGCCCTTGGCACAGGAAGCCTCTGGCTGCAGGACAATGCAGCTGCAGCTCCTGCAGTGATCTCCTAAAGCTGGAACATCCCAATGCCTGCAGACTGTGTGAGTACATTCTCTGATGATCTCTTGTGTAGAGCAGCCAGGGGTGCCCAGGGCAGAGCAGGGTCCTGCAGCCCAGGGCGCTGTGCTGGGGCAGGGATTCTGCTGCCTGCCAGGGACAGCTCTCAGCCAGCCCTGGGAGCTGATCCCAGCACTGGGGGACAAGGTCTGGGTGGAAGGAGAGTGCTAGTAATGCTTGGAAGGTTTCTTGTGTGGTGAGGATGCTGTATTGTTCAGGGCTGCTCCCAGTATGACATTTAACTCCAGACCACTTCCAAGGAGATTATATAGGGAGCACAGCAATTCAGGGGCTACATAAAAAGGAAAATGCTGCTTGTTTAGTTTACTGCTCTGGGTTGCCTAGATGGGAAATTGCATATAGATATTTATCTCTCAGTTCAGGTAGAGAGAAATAAGAAATTTATTTCTCAGATCTTAAGCATTCAGTCACAGAAATCAGCACAATGTCCGTTACAGGCAGCATCAGTGTCACTTTTCCATCCTCCTCAGGCTGCTGTAACGATGCCAACATAGACTGCAGAGGGAGAGCTGGCTCAGGGCAGTGCCCTGTGCTGGGAGGGGTGTGCAGGGCAGAGCTGAGCCCCCAGGGCTGGGCTGGGCTCTGGCAGCACTGGCAGGGCCCAGCCCTGGGCACAGGGAAGCAGCTGCTGGCAGGGACAGCTCCAGGCAGCAGAGCCCTGGGCATGCAGTGGGGGGAAAGTGCCACCAAGCTGGGCTGGGATATTTAAAGTCCTCTCCAAACTGAACTATTCCATGATTATTTTTTTACAGATCCCCATGCCAAGATACAACAAATGTCCAACAACAGCTCCATCAGCCACTTCCTCCTGCTGCCATTGGCAGACACGTGGCAGCTGCAGCTCCTGCACTTCTGCCTCTTCCTGGCCATCTCCCTGGCTGCCCTCCTGGCCAACGGCCTCATCATCAGCGCCGTAGCCTGCGGCCACCACCTGCACACCCCCATGTTCTTCTTCCTGCTCAACCTGGCCCTCAGCGACCTGGGCTGCATCTGCACCACTGTCCCCAAAGCCATGCACAATTCCCTCTGGGACACCAGGACCATCTCCTATGAAGGATGTGTGGCCCAGGTGTTTATGGTTGTCTTCTTCCTTGGATCAGAGCTAACCCTTCTGACCATCATGTGCTACGACCGCTACGTGTCCATCTGCAAACCCCTGCACTACGGGACCCTCCTGGGCAGCAGAGCTTGTGCCCACATGGCAGCAGCTGCCTGGGCCAGTGCCTTTCTCAATGCTCTGCTGCACACAGCCAATACATTTTCCCTGCCCCTGTGCCATGGAAATGCCCTAAGCCAGTTCTTCTGTGAAATCCCACCCATCCTCAAGCTCTCCTGCTCCAAATCTTATCTCAGGGAACTTAGGATCATTGCTGTTAGTGTCTGTTTGGTATTTGGCTGTTTTGTGTTCATTGTTTTCTCCTATGTGCAGATCTTCAGGGCTGTGCTGAGGATCCCCTCTGAGCAGGGACGGCACAAAGCCTTTTCCACCTGCCTCCCTCACCTGGCTGTGGTCTCTCTGTTCCTAAGCACTGCACTCTTTGCCTACTTGAAGCCCCCTTCCATCTCATCCCCATCTCTCGATCTGGCCCTGTCAGTTCTGTACTCAGTGGTGCCTCCAACCCTGAACCCTCTCATTTACAGCCTGAGGAATCAGGAGCTCAAGGCTGCAGTGTGGAGACTGAACACTAGATGGTTTCAGAAACAGTAAACTGCTTGCCAATTTCTGAAAATCACTTGTAATAAAAATCTCCTTTGATTCTTCTTGTTGGTTTGCTTGTTGGTTTGTTCTTTTCTTTCCTTTGTTTTAGCTTTTCAACATTGTACACAAAGAAATGTCATTATTTGTGCTGTATTTCCTTTTGATTTTCTCCATCTTTTCTGTGACCCAGAGACTGTGTCAATGAGGGGCTGCGCTCTTGGTAATTTTAAATAAAATAAAATAAAGATTCTCCCAGCAAAGATTTCTCCAGAGATGCCCCTTTTCTTCCCTTCTCTGAAACTGCAGCAGCAATGTCTGTGTGCAGAGCTGGGGCAGATCAGTGCTGGCACAGCAGCTGTGCCCAGCAGCAGCAGCAGCACTTGGTGTTGCCAGTGCTGCTCCCGTGCCACTGCCCCGCTGCCCTCCTGGCCCTCGTGTTGCTGCAGGGCCTGAGTGCTCTCGGGGCCGGGCACAGCCCTGGGGGTGGCAGTGCCAGGGCTGCAGCAGGGACAGGCCATGGGCACTGCTGGGGCAGCGCTGACGCCTCAGGGCAGGGCCTGGGGGCTCCAGGCTCCTTGGCCACGCTCTCTCCACAACACTTGGCCAGCCCAATGCTGAGCACAGAAAAGCCCCGTGAGCAGACCCAGGCTGGCCATGGGCAGGCTGGGGGCAAAGAGCATGGCTGGTGCTCTGCAAGGTCCCTGCAAGGGGGACACCCTGGCAAGGAGCAGCAGAGCAGGGGCTGATCCATCCCCACTGTGCTGGACACCCCAGGGCAGCGTCCCAGAGCGTCCTCATGCACCTGCCAACAACATCCCCCCTCTGCAGCCCTGGCCTCTCCCCCAGCTCACACAGGAGCCGCATCCTTGCAGGCACACACACGGCAGCACTGGCTCAGGAGCCCCTGTTTGCATTGCACACAGCAGGCTCAGCACCCCCATGGTGCTGCTGTGGGGACATGGAGCTGAGTGAGCACAAATGCCATCAGCCCCTGGGGCCAGCAAGGGCTGGGGGACGGCAGGGAAACCACTCAGCTTTGTTGTGGCCTCTGAAGTCAGCCAGAAAGTTTGTTCCCATCAGCTGTGAGTTTTCTTTCCCACAGCAGACGTTGCTGGACAGAGCCAGGGCTGCCTGGCAGCCACCCCCAAACTGCCCTGAGCATTTCCTTAGTTTCACCTTTCTTTAATCTTTCTTTGTGCAGATTTCTTCCTCTTGCCCATTTCTCTCCCCTCTCCTGCAAACAGCCCATCCCTGTTTGCCACTTCCTCTCTGGCCCCACTCCCCATTTCTGTTCCCAAACTGCAACCATGGGAACATCCCTTGGGGAGCAGGATCATCCTCCAAGTGCTGCAGGAATTGTCTGCAGGGTCGTGCAATGCCTCGTGCTGTTCCCTTGCCAGAGGCGCCACAGGCCAGGGGGGCACATCTGGGCTGCTGTGTCTGGGTGTGGGGCTCCCTGTTGTGGGCAATGAGGAGGGGCTGGAGAGGCTCTGCAGGTCTGACAGGATGGGCTTTGGGGCCTGTGTGGAGAAGCTGAGGGACCTGGGCTGCTGGACCTTATGAAGAAGAGGCCCAGGGCTCATCCTGCAACTACTCCAGGGGTGGTTTCAGAGAATCACAGAATCAGCTGGGCTGGAAAAGACCCTGGAGATCATCAAATCCAATCTGTGCCCTGACATCACCTTGTCTTCCTGAGCCTCCTCTTCTCCAGGATAAACAACCCCAGCTCCCTCAGCCACTCCTCACAGCACTTGTGTTCCAGACCACTCAGCAGCCTTGTTGATCTTCTCTGGACATGCTCCAGACCCTCCATGTCCTTCCTAAATTGGGGACCCAGAACTGGATACAGCACTCGAGGTGCTGCCCAACGAGTGCTGAGCACAGGGGAAGAATCACTGCCCTGCTCCTGCTGGCCACACCATTCCTGATCCAGGCCAGCTGCCATTGGCCTTCTTGGCCACCTGGGCACACTGCTGGCTCATGTCCAGCCTGCTGTCCATCTGTGCCCCCAGGTCCCTTTCTGCCTGGCTGCTGTCCAGCCACTCTGTCCCCAGCCAGGGGGTTGTTGTGGCCCAAGTGAAGGACCTGGCACTTGGTCTTGTTAAACCTCACTTGTTGGATTTGGGCCCTGGATCCAGCCTGTCTAAGTCCCTCTGCAGAGCCCTCCTACCTTCCAGCAGATCCACACTCACACCCAGCTTGGTGTCACCAGGGTTCCATGAGGCCACAGAGTGTCACAATGGTCTCCACGATTCCATGATGCTCTGTAGTGTCACAATGGATCCTTGCTCCTGAGCCCTGCAATGTCACAATGCCCATTAGTTCCATGAGGTCTTGCAGTGCAGCAATGCTCTCCTTGGTTACACAGTGTCTCAGTGTCCTCTTGCACCCATGGGGCACCACGGTGTCAAAATTCTTTCCTCCATTCCATGAGTCTCTGCAGTGTCACAATGGCCTCTTGGTTATACGAGGTCCAGCAGGGTCACAGTGGTTTCTGTGGTTCCATGAGGCCCCAAAGAGTAACACTGACCCCTTGGTTCCATGGGGCCCTGCAGTGTCACCATGGCCCCATTGTTACCCAAGGTTCCACTGTGTCACAATGGACTCTTTGTTTGAACGGTGTCACAATGGAGCCCTGGTGACACATGATCCTGCAGTGCCACAATGGATTCCTGGTGCCATGACACCCTGCAGTGTCAGTGTCACAATGATGCCTAAGTACATGAGACCCTGCAGTATCACAGTGGGCCCTTAGTTCCAGGGAGCACCCAGGTGTCAAAATTGTTCCCTTAGTTCCACAAGTCCCTACAGTGTAACAATGGTCCCTTGGTTCAACAAAGCCCACTGTGTCCTTGCGGCCTCTGTGGTTCCACAATGACCCAGAGTCATCGACGGACCTTGGTTCCATTTAGCCCCACGGTGTCACAATGGCCCCTTGCTTCCCCAGGACTCTGCAGTGTCGCAATCATCACAGAATCACTGAATCACCCAGGCTGGAAAAGACCTTTAGAGCAGCAGGTCCAACCTGTGACCCAACACCACCTTGTCACCCAGACCATGGCACTCAGTGCCACATCCAGTCTTTCCTGAACAGCTTCCAAGAATGGTGACTCACCCACATCCCTGGGCAACCCATTCCAATGCTCAATCACCCTTTTTGTGAAGAATATTTCCTAATGTCCAGCCTAAACCTCCCTTGGCACTGCTTAAGGCTGTGTCCTCTTGTCCTTTCACTGTTTCCTGGGAGAAGAGTCTGATCCCCACCTTTCTGTGCCCTCCTATCAGGGAGTTATAGAGAGTGATGAGGTCTTCCCTGAGCCTCCTCTTCTCCAGGATAAACACCCCAGCTCCCTCAGCCACTCCTCACAGGACTTGTGTTCCACACCTCTCACCAGCCTTGTTGCCCTTTTCTGGACACACTCCAGCCCCTCCATGTCCTTCCTAAATTGGGGGCCCAGAACTGGACACAGCACTCGAGGTGCTGCCCAACCAGTGCTGAGCACAGGGGAAGAATCACTGCCCTGCTCCTGCTGGCCACACCATTCCTGATCCAGGCCAGGAGCCATTAGCCTTCTTGGCCACCTGGGCACACTGCTGGCTAATGTCCAGCCTGCTGTCCATCAGTGCCTCCAGGTCCCTTTCTGCCTGGCTGCTGTCCAGTCACTCTGTCCCCAGCCTGGAGCACTGCAGGGGGTGTTGTGGTCAAAGTGCAGAAACCGGCACTTGGACTGGTTAAACTCAATCTTATTGAATTTGGGCCTTGGATCCAGCCTGTCTAAGTCTGTGTACAGAGGCCTCCTACCTTCTAGCAGATCCACACTCACACCCAGCTTAATGTCAGCACCGTTCCACAAGGCCCTAGAATGTCACAATTTCATGAGTCCTCCCAGTGTCACAATTTTCTTTTGCTTCCATGCAGACCCCTGGGTGTCACAAATTCCCTTGTATCCTTCAGCCTTGCAGTGTCACAATGGCACCTTGGTCCATCAAGGCCTTGCAGTGTCACAGTGGATCCTTGGTTCCATGAGGTCTCACAGTGCAGCAATGCTCTCCTTGGTTCCACAGTGTCACAATGGCCTCTTGGTCCCATGGGGCACCATGGTGCCAAAATTGTTTCCTTCAGTCCATGAGTGCCTCTAGTGTCACAATGGCCTCTTGGTTATACGAGGTCCAGCAGTGTCACAGTGGTCTCCTTGTTTCCACAAGGACAAAAAGTGTCACAACTGTCTTCTTGATTTCATGAGGCCCCATGGAGTCACAGGGGCCCCCGAATTTCATAAGGATCCACAGTGCCAAAATGGACTCCTCGTTTGCACGGTGTCACAATGGACCTCTGTGACACAAGAACCTGCAGTGTCACAATGGACTCTTGGTGCCATGACACCCTGCAATGTCAGTGTCACATTGGTGTCTGAGTCCCTCTACAGAGCCCTCCTACCCTCCAGCACATCCACACTCACACCCAGCTTGGTGCCATCTGCACATTTGCTGATGCTGCACTCAATGCCCTCATCCAGATCATCAGTGCAGATATTGAAATCCACACTGGCTGGCTCTGATCCCTCAGCCATCCTGTAGGTGCCCTGTGATGGCACTCAAGGTGATCTGTTCCATCACCTCACCAGGCACCCAGGTCAGGCTGACAGGCCTGCAGTTCCCCACATCCTCCTTCCAGCCCTTCTTGGGCATGGGCTCACATTGGCACCTCCAGTCCTCTGGCACCTCCCTGCTGAGCCAGAACTGAAGAGAAATGATGGAGAGCAGCTTGGGCAGCTCATCCAGCAGCTCCCTCATCCCCCTAGGATGGATCCCATCTGGTGCCAGAGACACCAGTGAGCATCTGAGTGGCTCAGCAGGTCCCCAGCTGCTTCCTCCTGGATTACAGGGATCTGTTCTGCTCCCTGTCCCCATCTACCAGCTCAGGAGAACACTTGTCCTGAGGACAGTCGTAGTGTTGAAAACTGAGGCAAAGAATGGGTTAAGTGTCTCAGCCTTTTCCTCATCTTTGGTAACCATATCCCCCCTAATAAACAATAGAGGTTCTCCTTTTCCCTTCTTTTGCCATTAATGTATTTCTAAAATCATTTTTGTTATCCTTCACAGAAGCAGCCAGGTTAAATCCTAATAGAGCTTTCACCTCTCTAGTTTTCTTTCTGCATGATTTAGCGACATCCTGAAATACTTCTTGAGTTGTCTGTCCCCCTCTGTACAAAGGTGATTCACCTGCTTTTAACCCTGAGTTCCTGGAAAAGCTCCATGCCCTACTAGGCCAGTCATTTTCCTTTCTGTATGACTTTTTGGCACAGAGGGACAGGCAGCTCCTACAAGATTTCTTTCTTGAATTGTCTCCATCCTTCCTGGGAAACCTTCCTTTTTAAAGGCTGTTTACCTTAAAAAAAATCAGTAACTGATTTGGTACTCTCCAAAACTGCATCCTGAATAGGCCACATTCTATTCTCTCAAAGTCCAATGGAGAAATTTTGTAGATGCCTCTGCTTCTTCCAGAGAATATTTAAAATCTCCATAACTTCATGGTCACTGTACCCCAAACAGCCTCTGACCACCATATCTCCCACCAGCCCTTCTCTCTTTGTGAACAGCAGGAGACAGAGCTTTCCTTGGGAGTGGGAAGAGAAGGAAACCTCCCCAAAGTGCAGCCTGGAAGGTTCAGCCTGGAGGTGAGGAAGCAGAAAAGTCCCTCCCAGGGCAGAATGTTGGTGCCCGAGGTGTCCCAGCGTGAGGCTGGGCCAGGCCATGGCTCTGTGTGCCAGGAGCCGGCAGCGCTGGGTGCAGGGAGCCCAGGGAGGGCACAGCAATGCTGGGCTGAGAAATGCTGGGGGGGACAGCGAGATGGGCGTGTGCAGCCGGCCAGGGCACAGGAGCAGCACGCACAGGGGGCACAGCCTGCAGGAGAGATGGCCAAGGGCTGGGCAGGGCTGGCAGGGCCAGAGGCACCCAGGCCTTTGTGCCCTGGGCTCGGGCAGGGCCTCTGCAGCCCCACAGAAGGAACTTTCCTGGCAGGGGCTGCACTTTGCTTCTGCCTCGGCCCTCCCTCAGGAGGCTGGCAGGGCTTGCAGCTTGATGACATTTGTCCTTGCTGCCCCTGCCATCCCACTGCCCCAGCAACAGCCCCGAGCCCCCCGTGAGGGACAGGCCCTGCTGGGCCAGGCCTGGGCTCAGGCCTTGGCCTTTCTGCTTCCTCCAGCCAGCCCAGGCCTTGCTCAGCATTGCAGTTCCCTGCTCACAGCCTCGGGCTCCTGCAATCCTGCCCTCAAGGATCTGCTCTCACCAGTCCCTGGGGAGCCTTTGGCACTCCCTGCCCTCAGTGGGGCCATTGCTGCTCCAAGGGACTTGGAGTTTTTCTTCTGACTCCTTGAGCAGCTTCTTCAACCTTCTCTCCGTGCCTGAGGGTCCTGGACTCAGCCCCAAATCCACCGTGGGGCTGATTAAAATACACAAAGTCCTCAGGAGCACCTTGTCTTCTTCAATTTGTCTTCAAGTTATCAGGGGTTGTGCAGCTGCTTGGAGTCAATTTGGAGTTTTGTCAATGAGGAAGGATTTGATGTGCATCTCATGACTTTTGTGTTTTTAATCACATGAATAGTTTTTCGTTTTCCTTTTTAGAGAAAAGCTGATAGAAGCATTTCCCAAGTGCTCTTGATGCTGAATGTCTCCTTAGGAGGTCTGGGCCCACAGAAGAATGAGCCCCTTGCAGGCTGACCCTGTTTGGACAACCTGCTCCTCACCCCCAGCCTCACCATGTCTGACATTGCCCACCTGGGACTGACATCCCTGTGCCCTGCAGCAGAACCTTGTCCCCTGAGCTCTGCAGCTGGCTGTCCCAGCCCATTGCACCATGTCCCACCTGCTCTCCTCAGGACTCTGCCTGCACACAGGCCCAGGAGAAATTTTCCTGTTTGTGAGGAAAGAATGGAAAAGCCTGAGCAGGTTTCCTGAACAACAAACCCCACTGAGGAACCACATGCTCAGTCCAGGCTGCCTGGAATGATGTCACCTTCCTACGAGGAACAGTGTGACCAGCAATGATCTCTGTAAGCAGAATTATCTGCATCTTTTAGCTGAATTCTCTGTCCTTTCCCTGGATCTGTGTTGCAGATGGAAGCTTCTGGTGCCACCCTCACCTTTAACCCCTCTTTTGAATGCAGACAGATGTTCCCAGGTGTGTTAAGCAGATGTTGCTCAATGCTTATGCAAAGCTTTTGTATCCTCATGGAATCAAGGAGACCCTTGTGACACAGAGGGCAGTCATGGAACCGAGGAGACAATTGTGACAGTTCAGAGCCTCACAGAAACAAGGCTCCATTGTGACACTGAGGGGAATTATGGAATCAAGGAGACCATTGTGACACAGAGGGGCCACATGGAACCAATGGTCCATGGTGACAATACAGATCGCAGGTGGCCGTGGTGACACTATGGGACCTCATGTATCCAAGGGGCCACTGTGACACTGAAGAGCTCCATGGAACCCAGGGTGCAGTGTGACTTTGCAGCCCCTCATTGGAACAAAGGCACCATTGTTGACAGCACAGGAACTCATGGAACCAAGGGGTAACACAGCAGGGCCACATGGAATCAAGGAGACTGTGAGAATCCTTAAAATCGGAGGGTTTTGGGAAAGCTGAAAAAAGCAGGCCTCAGAGACAGCCAACTGCAATTAGAGCTAAGTGGAAAGCATAAGGCATATCAGCAGAGGAATTATATGAAATATAGAAAGCAAGGACAAATAGAACAATGGTTTGTGCATTAACACGTGGCAAGAATAACTCCCTAAGCTGCAGAAAAATATATCTAGCAAGATATCAGGAAGGTCTAAGTTTAATATTGGAGCCCTGTGCATTGTATTTTAAGGCTTACAAGTAGGTATTGTATTTGAAATAAGCAAGCATTGTTTTAACCAAAGGTATATGTGTACTTATAGTGGTTAGATAGAACTACTGTCAATATGTTTTTGATTTTGTGATTGGTCAAAAACCTTTCAAACTGCGTTGTAACATCACGTTCTCTGGCTGTTGCTGAGGATGTGAGCTGCTGGCATCTTCCCTCTGTCCCAACCTTGTAATGAGACTGATGCTTGGGAGGAAAAAATAATAATAAAGCAGCTTGAGACACATTCGACAGCAGTCCCATCCCGTTTGTGCTTCTATGTGTAAAACCCCTGGCCTGCATTAGAGACCAGTGACATTTAGGAACCTTCTGGAACCAAGGGTCCACTATGACATTGCAGAAACAAGGAGATCATTGTTGGTACTATGGAAGCTCATGGAACCAAGCAGCCATTGTGACACTCCAGGGACTTGTTGAACCTGGGAGACCATTGTGACACTCCAGAACCTCATGGCACTGAGGGTTTATTGTGACACAGCAGGGTCACATGGAACCAGTTGTCCATTGTGACAATGCAGATGCCAGGAGACCATGGTGACATCATGGAAGCTCACGGAACCAGCGATCCAGTGTGACACAGCAAGGCCTTGTGGTATCATAGAGAGCATTGTGACAGTACAGAACCTCATGGGACCAAGATTCCATTGTTATACAGTGACACTTCATGGAACCAAGGAGCCACTGTGACACTGAGGAACCTCATGGAACCAAGCAGCCATTTTCACATGACAGAACCAAGGAGGCCATTGTTGACAGAACAAAACCGCATGGAACTGAGGGGCCATTGTTATACAGCGAGGCCTCATGGAACCAAGGGGCCATGGTGACACTGTGGGGACCCATGGAACCAAATGTTCATTGTGACACTGCAGGGCTGCTTGTAACCAATTGTCCATTGTGATACTGAAGATCCAAGAGACCGTGGTGACACTATGGCAGTTCATGGAACCAAGGAGCTGTTGTGACACACCAAGGCCTTGTGGAACCAAGGAGAGTATTGTGGCAGCGCAGAACCAAGGAGGCCATTTTGACAGTACAGACCCTAATGGAACCAAGGGTCCATTAATATCCAGCAGGGCCTCATGGAACCAAGGGGCCCTCGTGAAACTGTGCAAGGGACATTATGGAGTCAAGGACTCCACTGATACTGAAACCCACAAGATAGAAACTTTTGAACACAATTTTGAGTATGTGAAAGCAGGTATTCTTTATTACAGCATGGTGGTCACTCAGGGGATCCTTCATCCATTCAAGTGCACTGAGCATCAAATGAACAGAGTTTCTATCACACACACTGATAATCTATTCATGAGTTATCCCCATTGCCTTTTCTTTATTTGACGTAGTTGGACCCCTTATCAAAAATCTTTATGTGGTCTGTCTTCGACATCCAATGTCCTTTTTAGGTGACTGTTACTCGATCCCTTCTTTTGAATGATGACAATTTCCTTGTTTTGCATAATTTCTCTTTTTTCAGCCTTGCAGAGCTGAGCTGGCATCCTGCTTGCATTTTGTGTGACTTCTGTATGCTGGAGTTACATCCATCATCCATTTCTCCAAGACTGTGCTGTTCTGTTCTACTGTTCTTGATAAGAATAAATGTTATTCTCTTCTGGTCTTGTCACAGTGCTTGCCCACCATGAGGCGTATCTGCAGCCTTCTCCAACCCATGGGCTTGGGGTGGGCAAGTGTTCCTGAGGGAACTGGGATGGGACAGCTGGGCTGGACTGATCCAAGGGATGTTCCATTCCATGTCACACCATGATCAGCAATAAACTGAGAGAAGCGAGAGGCAAGGGGCATATGGGATTGATTTTTTTTTTAAGATATTTTTCTTTCAAAACAGCACCTACACATACAGAATCCTCTCCTGCCACAACGTGGTTAAATATTTTCTGCTGCTAGGAGATTTCCTGTGGGTTTGCTTTTCTTCTGTATATGGCCTTTGCTTTTTGTGGTTGGTTGGTTTCTGGGGTTTTTTGATTTTGTGGGTGAGTCTTGATTTGGTTGGTTTTGGTTGGGTTTGATTTTCCCTATTGAACTGCCTTTTTTCTGATACATAAATTCTACCTTTTCTTATGGCTTGGTTGACACCTGATGGCAAGACAAATTTACCCAACTCAGTCATTTTGCCCAATTACATTTTGCAGTCACCATTAACTAGATGAGTTTGGTCACAGACTCCCTGCAATTTGGCAGCGTCCACAAAGGAATTGAAAGGGCATTTCATGCCCTTATATCGATAATAGAAATGTTCCACACTGGTGGTCAAGGGCTGGTCACTGAGGAATGTCACCAGGGAGTGGCTGCTCAGAGGACTCTGTGCCATGGATGACATTTGACCCTCATTGTTCAGCCAAATTCCCACCCACCCCATGTTCCTCTCCTGCAGCCCAGCTCTCTCCAATCTGGCTCTGAGGAGAGCACAGCAGACCATGTCCCAGGCCTGGCTGAAGTCTGGGCACACAGCATCCCCTTCTTTTCCCTCCCACAGTGGTTCTGCAATCCCTGCCTTGTGCTGCCAGTGCCTGGAATGGCTGCAGGAGGATTTGCCACCTGCCCTTCCCTGCTGAGCCTGACCAGTCTGTGACTGTCCCAGTGCCCCTCCCTGCCCTGTTTGCAGACTGGTTCCATGTCTGCCCTTCCCAAGTGCCCAGGACCCTCTGGGATGGCTCTGTCCTTTCCAAGGGGTTTGAGAGAGGTACCACAATGACACTGCCCAGCCTTCTCAACATCCCTGACACCAAAGGCCTTTTCCACATCCCTCAGTTCCAGGTCAGTGCCCAGAACACAGCACAGCCCTGTCCAGATCCTTTGGGTGGTTCAGAAGGGAGGCAGCTCTGATTTCTCCCCACAGACTCCCACACCAATGGTCTCTCTGTGTAGTCCATGGCTGTCCTGAGCATTTTTTTCCTGGAATCTCCCTTCCTGGGATGTTTCTCTCTATGCAGTCATAACCACAGCCCAGTAATGAATTCAGGTGTTTCCCAGAGTGTAGTGGCCTCAAGGCACTGTTAGTGCCACCAGAACTGTGCCACCCCCCATGTGCTAATGATGGTGTTTGTGCTCACTCGGGTTCATCTCCCCACACACACACGATGCACTGCTGAAATCTCCTCAGTGCACACCAAACATGGCCTGCTGGCCTGGTCACTTGGTGTCCCTCCATGCAGGGACAAACAACCTCCTGCAGCTGGGGGAGAGGCCAGTGCTGGCTGTGGTGTTTGCTGGGGCAGGTGTGGGACAATTGCCCTGGGGCACCTTCCCAGGCTGTGCCCAGAACGAAGACACAGCCCAGGCCCTGCTCTGCTGCTCCCTCAGGTCCATCACAGGAGCTCTGGCTGTGCCAGGACACTGCTGTGTGCCCCCTGCACACTGCCCCTCTGCCCCAGGCACTGGGCTTTGCTTGGCCAGGGCATTCCTGGAGCACATTGCTGACAGCAGCTCTGGAGGAGAGGAAAGCCTTCCTGCCCTGCCCTCAGGAGATGCCCTTTGCTGATGGAGCTGCTGTGCTGGAGCCCAGCTGTGTCCCAGCAGTGCCCATGGCCTGTCCCTGCTGCAGCCCCGGCACTGCCACCCCCAGGGCTGTGCCCGGCCCCGAGAGCACTCAGGCCCTGCAGCAACACGAGGGCCAGGAGGGCAGCGGGGCAGTGGCGCAGGAGCAGCACTGGCAACACCAAGTGCTACTGCTGCTGCTGGGCACAGCTGCTGTGCCAGCACTGATCTGCCCCAGCTCTGCACACAGACATTGCTGCTGCAGCTCCAGAGAAGGGAACAAAAGGGGCATCTCTGGAGAAATCTTTGCTGGGAGATCTTTAATTTAATTTAAACCACCAAGAGCACATCTCCTTTATGATGCAGTCTGTGGCCATAGCAAAGTTGGAGAGAATTAAAATGAGAAATGGAACAAACAATTTGTTTTCTTGAGGACAATATGATAAAATTGAATCAAAAGAAAAATAATCCCACAACCACACCATCAAGAAATATCAAAGATGACTTTTATTACAAGTGATTTGCAGAAACTGGCAAGTAGTTTAATGTTTCTGATATCATCCAATCATGAGTCTCCACACTGCGGCCTTGAGTTCCTGATTCCTCAGGCTGTAGATGAGAGGGTTCAGGGCTGGAGGCACCACTGAGTACAGAACTGACAGTGCCAGATCCAGAGATGGGGAGGAGATGGAGGGGGGTTTCAAGTAGGCAAACACTGTAGTGCTGACAAATAGAGAGACCACAGCCAGGTGAGGGAGGCAGGTGGAAAAGGCTTTGTGCCTTCCCTGCTCAGAGGGGATCCTCAGCACAGCCCTGAAGATCTGCACATAGGAGAAAACAATGAACACAAAACAGCCAAAAGCTAAACAAATACTAACAGCAATGATCCCAAGTTCCCTGAGGTAGGATTTGGAGCAGGAGAGTTTGAGGATCTGGGGGACCTCACAGAAGAACTGGCCCAGGGCATTGCCATGGCACAGGGGCAGGGAAAATGTATTGGCCGTGTGCAGCAGAGCATTGAAAAAGCCACTGGCCCAGGCAGCTGCTGCCATGTGGGCACAAGCTCTGCTGCCCAGGAGGGTCCCGTAGTGCAGGGGTTTGCAGATGGACACGTAGCGGTCGTAGCACATGATGGTCAGAAGGGAAAACTCTGTTCCAAAAAAGAAGAAAATCAGAAAAACTTGTGCAGCACATCCAGCATAGGAGATTTTGTTGGTGTCCCAGAGGGAATTGTGCATGGCTTTGGGGACAGTGGTGCAGATGGAGCCCAGGTCAGTGAGGGCCAGGTTGAGCAGGAAGAAGAACATGGGGGTGTGCAGGTGGTGGCCGCAGGCTACGGCGCTGATGATGAGGCCGTTGGCCAGGAGGGCAGCCAGGGAGATGGCCAGGAAGAGGCAGAAGTGCAGGAGCTGCAGCTGCCGCGTGTCTGCCAATGGCAGCAGGAGGAAGTGGCTGATGGAGCTGCTGTTGGACATTTGCGGTGTCTTGGCATGGGGATCTCTAAGAAAAGTAATCATGGAATAGTTCACTTTGGAGAAGATTTTAAATACCCCAGCCCAGCTTGGTGTCACTTTCCCCCCACTGCCTGCCCAGGGCTCTGCTGCCTGGAGCTGTCCCTGCCAGCAGCTGCTTCCCTGTGCCCAGGGCTGGGCCCTGCCAGTGCTGCCAGAGCCCAGCCCAGCCCTGGGGGTTCAGCTCTGCTCTGCAGACCCCTCCCAGCAAAGGCACTGCCCAGGGCCAGCTCTGCTTCTGCAGGCTCTGATGGCAATGTCATAGCTATCCTGAGGAGGCTGGAAAAGTGACACTGATGCTGCCTGTGAGGGACCCTGTACTAATTTCTGTCAGTGCCTACTTTATTAAAACCCAAGAAAAAAATATTTTATTTTTTCCAAACTGAACTTAGAAATTAATATCTATATGCAATTTCCCATCTAAGCAACCCAGAGCAGTAGATTATAAAATCAGGGTTTTCCTTTTTATGCAGGCCCTGCCTCACTGTGCTCCCTATGTAATCTACCTAGAAACATTCTGGAGTTAAATGTTATGCTGGGAGCAGCAGATCTGAACAATGCAGCATCCTCACAACACAAGGAGAACACTTCCAAGCCTTACCAGCTGTCTCCTTCCACCCAGACCTTGTTTCCCAGTGCTGGGAGCAGCTCCCAGGGCTGGCTGAGAGCTGTCCCTGGCAGGCAGCAGAGTCCCTGCCCCAGCACAGCGCCCTGGGCTGCAGGACCCTGCTCTGCACCACAGCCCTGGGCACCCCTGGCTGCTCTGCACAAGAGATCATCAGAGAATGTACTCACACAGTCTGCAGGCATTGGGATGTTCCAGCTTTAGGAGATCACTGCAGGAGCTGCAGCTGCATTGTCCTGCAGCCAGAGGCTTCCTGTGTCAAGGGCTGGGAGTGATTCTGCCCCAGGCACTTCTGAGCATCTTCCCAGCCCTGACTGATTGAAGCTCTCTGTGCCTCTGTGCTGTGCCCGGGGTGGCTGCAGGCAGTGCCCCAGCCCTGCTGGGCTGGGAGAAGAGCTGCTCATCAAGAGAAATGTGTTTTTGAAGCTCTTCTTGGTTACCAGGATTGCCTTCTGTGAAGGGAGCCCAGCCCGGCTCAGCAGCACAGACACAGCAGAAGGACTTTAATGACCCTCTTGGGGTTTGTGCTGAGGCCCTAAACATCAGTCCCTGAGAGGGAGCTGAAGAAACCTCTAAAGAACTCCAAGTCTGAATCAAACTCCAAAGTTTCCTAAAGTTTTAATGGTTCCCACTGAGGGACACAACTGAGAAAGTCTCCCCAGGTTCCAGTTAGAGCAGGAAATTGAAGACAGAGATGACAGGTGGGGACAAAGAGAAGCCAAGTCTTGATGCCCTGGGGCACAGCAGGGTCTGTGCCACCAAGGGCTGGGAGGAGACACCTTGTCCTGAGCCACTGGGGCCTCCTGGCACAGCCCCAGCAAGGCTGGCCACTGTCACCTTTTGTCCTGCCCTCAGCATCCCCCCACATCCCAGTAGCCTCAGGGATGTGCTGGGACGAGTCCCTGGGGAGCCTTGGTCAGGAATGGCCCTGGGGGCTCCTTCTTGCTCCCAGGGACTGCAGGTTTTTCAGAGGACTTTGGGTTTTGCTTTTGCCTTGGATTCTGTGAGAGCTTTGTGCAATCATGGCCTCCAATTACCTGCTTTAATTAGTCCCTTGAGAGCCTTTGTCAGTAACAACACTCAGCGGGGCTGATTAATGCTTCAAGATACTTCAGTTTTTTTAAGGTATTTGGAGGTTCTCTTTTGACACCAACTCTTCTAGTAGTTTATGCAATCATGGCCCCAATTATCTACTTTAATTAGTCCCTTGAGAGCTTTATATTGACACTCAGTGGGTCTCAATAATACATTGAGATACTCAAGGTTTTAAAGGTAGTTTGGATTTTCCTTTCCTCTCTGACTCTCTGAGAGGGTTTTGGGCGATCCTGGCATCCAGTTCTTTCCTCCAAGGAGTCCATGAGGAGCCTGTGTTGGGGATGGACTTCAGTGAGACCCATTAATGCTTTGAGACACTTTGGGTTTTTCTTCTGCCTTGGACTCCTGGAAAGGTTTGTGCAATCTCCTCTCAGGCTCTGAGGTTCAAGGGCTCAGCACCAAATGCACCACGGGGCTCACTGGGATCAAGCAAGTCCTGACAAGCCATGGCTCTGCCTTGATTTCCCTCTGGTGAAGTTCATTCATTAGGAAGATTTACAAATCTAGTTATGGAGAAATATTTCCAAGTGATTCTAAGAAATACACATTCCTATTTTGAAGACTGTATTTCATTGCTATTTTCTTTAGAGCAGAGGTGATTCCAGCATTCTGTGGTTGATATTGATGCAGGCTCTCTCCTCAGGTCTGGCCTGCTCACAGAAGCTGTGCCTTGAGGTCTGACCCAGTGTGGACAACCTTGCTCCACATTCCCCAACCCCATCCTGTCTGTCCTCACTCACCTGGGACCTGCTTTACTTGGAGAACTGGCTGCACACAGGCCAAAAGGAGTGTTCCCTCCCCCCCCTTTTTTTTTTCTGTTTTGAAGCAATCTACAACTCCTTAATGTCCCCATTGAAAACAGACACCTTCTATTAGTGTGTGCTAAAGCCAAGGTGCCACCAAGCAGCTTCCCCTTCCCCAAGGCAGAACCCTGCAAGAAATGTTTGAGTCCTTTGGACTCCTTGGTTCCCTGAGGCCTTGCAGTGTCACAAAGGCCCCTTGGTTCTGCACTGTCACAATGGAGATTTGGGTCCATGGTGTCCCACAGTGTCACAATGCTCTTTTTGGTTCCATGAGACCTTGATCTATCACAATGGACTTTTGGCTCCTCGAGGTTCCATACTCTCAGCAATGGTCTCTGTAGTTCCAGAATGTCACAATGGACTCTTGGTTCCAGGTGGCCCCACAGTGTCACCGTGGTCTCCTTGGTTCCACAAGGCCGTGCAGTGTCACAATGGCTCACAGGTTCCATGAGGCCCCACAATGTCACAGTGGACCCTTGGTCCCATGAGTTTCCCCAGTGTCACAATGGTTCCTTGGCTCCACGTGGCCCAGGTGTCTCACAATGGACTCTTGGTTCCGTGGGGCCCCGCAGTGTCACAGGGGTTTCCTTGGTTCTGTAGGGTCACACTGGACACTGCAGCGCCCCCTGCTGGCCGGGAGGACCTGGCACTGTGCGAGCACCTCCTGGTGGCTGACCCCTGCAACTGTGAGTGGCTTGTACTGGTTTGTACTGGTTTGTGCTGGGATGGTGTCCAGGGGGTGCTGGGATGGGGCTGGGGTTACTGGGCAGTACTGGGTTATACTGGGAGTGAGTGTGTGAGTGTCCAGGAGGACCTAACACTGTGTGTACTGGTTGTACTGGGTTATACTGGTTTGTACTGGGATGGGGTGCTGGGGTGTTACTGGTTTGTACTGGGTTATACTGGGAAAGGGAGCAGGGGTGTCTGAGTGCTTCCTGCTGACTGGGAGGACCTGGTAGCGACTGTGAATCATACTGGGTTATACTGGTTTATACTGGGATGGGGTGCTGGAAGTCACTGGATTGTAGTGGTTTATATTGGGTTATACTGGGATATTCTGGATTTTACTGGGTTGAACTGGGGTGTACTGGGTTATACTGGGAGGGAGCTTGGGGATGCTTGGCACTCCACTGGGAGCAAATTCTGGGGATGCTGGCCTTACTGATTTATACTGAGATGGGGCTTGGGACCTAGTGGGAGTGACTTCAGGTTGTGCTGGCCTTACTGGTTTCTACTGGGAGCTGTCACCAAGGGCTCAGGGCCTCAGGGGTGACTCCCAGTGCTTACTGGTTTGTACTGGTGTCATCCCAGTATAAACATGGGAGCCCCAGGACCACACTAGGAACCCCTAGACTACCCTGGGAATGGGTTTGGGTGTATGAGGCCTTACTGGTTTCTACTGGGAGCTGCTGCCACAGGCCTCAGGAGCTCGGGAGTAGCTCACAGTGCTTACTGGTTTATACTGGTGCCTTCCCAGTCCACACTTGGGAACACTGGTAGGCACCTGTGGCCGGGCAGGACCTCAAGACCGAGCTGGCCTTCACCAGGGCCTTGCTGAGCCACAGCCTCTCCAACTTCTCAGCCTGGCAACACTGCCTGGGGCTGCTGATGCCCACCAGGAACTACGGCAAGGGCACTGCCCCCTGGAAGGCTGAAGGAAGGTGAGGGATTCCCCAAAAAATCTCCCCCCAGTTTTGCGGGATCCCCAAAATTTTCCAGCTCCTCCCTCACCTAAAGTGGGAGCTGGTGGGTTCTGTTGGGTTGAATGGGTAGACCTGGTGTTCCTAAATCCCCTTTGACTTTATTGGGTAGACCCGAATTCCTGTATACCTGGTTGTCCTCACTGAGATATTGGGGTTTTCCCCACTGCCCCACTGAGATTTTGGGGTGCCTCCTTTGCCCACCCCAGAGCTGGAGCTGCTGCAGAATACCATCTTCACCAACCCCATGCACCAAAGCACCTGTCTGTACCTGCCCTGCATCCTCTCCTGAGGTAACTCAGGGCTCCCTCCCACCCCTGATGTCCTCACCTGGAGTTTTGGGGTACCCCTGAATGTTGGGGTGTCCCCCGACAGCCCCACAGCTGTAAAGGGTCAACTATGTCCACATCGACTGGGAGGACAGTGGCCATCATCTTCTCCTGGCCAGTCAAGGTGAGTCAGGGCACTTGGGTGCCTCAAAAATCAGCTGGGTACCCCCCGAAATCACCAGGATACACCTGGGTACCCCTTGCACACCTGGATCACCAAAAACCCCTGGGCCCTCCAAAAACTAGTGTCTCAAACATCTTCATTGCTTTGACTGGGTAGACCTGGTGCCCCTAAACTTTATTACCTTCAAAAAGTAGACCTGCTGTCCCTAAATTCAATGGGTTAGCCCTAGAGTCCTGTTTATCTCCATTTATCTCTATAAATTCCTCCCAGTTGTCCCACTTTTTTCAGTGGTCTTAGTAACCCCAGTGTCCCCCCTTAGCCCTTCCCAGTGCTCCCAGTTTAATCAGTAACTCTTCCCAAACAAGCCCTATCAATGGGTAGACCTGGTGTCCCTAAATCCCTATTGACTTCACAAGGGTAGACCTGGTGTCCTTCAATCCCCTTTGACTTCACTGGGCAGAGTTCATGTCCCAAAACTTTTGGCACTAATAATCCCAATTTTGGGCTTGGAATTCCCAGCTTTCAGGCTGAAAATGGACATTTTTGGGCTTACCTGGGGGCACAGCTCATGCATGAACAGCAGGTGAAGGATCAGGGATTTGGGCTTGGCCTCCAGGAATTCATCCAGGACATCCAGAGCATTGGAACTGTGATCCTGGAGTGGAAATTCCCAGAATTCAGCCCAAGATTTCCTCCAAATTTACTCAAATTTCCCTATATTAGGGCCAAATTTCCTCAAATTCCCATTGATTTTAATGGATAGATCAGGTATCCCTAAATCCATATTGACTTTAATGGGATAGACCTGGTGTCCATAAGGCCCTATTGATTTCATTAGTCATGTCTGATGTCAAAAAAAATGTGTATTGGGAGATTGATATTGCAAGAGATGAGGCAACTGAGAGACGTTGTAAAAGATGGTTTATGGCCTCATGGTGTCAGTCTCATAGAAGGGTGAGACATTAAAGGTGTTACATCCAACACCATAATATCAGAAGTCACCTCATTCTTAGTTTCAATACTTTATGTTCGTTTTTTATCCAATCAAATATTTCTGTGAAGTTTGCCAGCATCCTTTTACACCAATCATTAATTGCTTTCCTTCTCATGGCTTTGCCACAATGCTTCATTTTTCAACCAATCCTAGAACACTTCACCAACCTACATTGATATATCTTAAACTTCTAACTTTATAACAAGTTCTATTGCTAATTATTACAATCTTTTACTATCTTACTTAACATACTGCTTTGCTTACATAATACGTATTTATGTTTGCTTAAAACATATTTCTACTTAAACTAAAACCTTATATTCCTGTTTTAGATCTATTTTACTTTTAATGCTCTGATTGTCCAAGATTTCTCCAAGGTCTTAGGTCAAACCTTGTTTCCATCTCAATCTCTGAGCCTGTATGCACAAGGCCCTGAGAGCTCTCTGTGCCTGCATTTCCCACACCACCTGTCATCTCTGCCTCCAATTTCCTGCTCACACTGGAACCTGGGGACACTTTCTCAGTCGTGTCCCTCAGTGAGACCCATGAGCAGTATCAGACACTTTGGAGTTCGATCCTCACTGAGGTCTTGAGAGATTTCCTAGCAAACCACAGTTCTGCCTTGATTTCCCTCTGGTCTGGTCCAGTTCATTTGGAAGTTTTTCAACTCCAGTTATGGAGAAATATGACAAAGACCTTCTTAGAAATATCCATTCCCATTTGCAAGGCTTTATTTTATTACTGTTCTCTTTAGAGCAGAGGTGATTGCAGCATTCTGTGATTGATATTTGTGAGAAATGGAGTTGTAAAGGTTTCTCAAAGCCTGACTGAAAGCTCACACAGTCTTGTACATCTGTATGCAAACTCTGAGATAAGGTGTGCTGACTCAGAATGGCCCTGGAAAAGAGAAGACATTGTTGAGAGAGAGATTGAACTAGAAACAAATTTCAAATGATGGCCTTGCTAAAAGATCAGACATTTTTGAGAATTAGAACTGTGAAAGATGCATTGTGGCAAGACTACGTGGAGCAAAATACAAGGTGATTGGTGTTAGAAGTATAAGCACCATTGTGTGGCAAAAAGCTAATAGGCTGAAATATATTTATAAAGTATAGTAACCAGGAAACAAGTTGGCTTCAGATAGAATGGCATTGAGATTTATATCTTTTATATTTCACCCTTCAAGGAGTCTGATAATGGATTAAATCTTTTTAAAATCCCTCTCAGTTGACCCATCTCTGTAGAACTGGGATTTTCAAACAGTGCTGAGTCCCTGGACATCAGTCCCTGAGAAGGAGCTGAAGGAAAACTTCTCACAACTCAAAATTAAATTGAAACTCCAGAGTTTATAGAAGTTGTAATGGGTCCCACTGAGGGATAGGATTGAGAAAGTGTCCCCAGGTTCCAGTAAAAGGAAAACACTGGTGGCAGTGATGACAGGTGAGGACAAACAAGGGAAAGGTGTCTCTGATGCTGAGCACACCTGGATGTGTTTCAGGAATGCAAAGGGCCAAGGGCTGAGCCCCAGCCCCTGGCAAGGCAGATCCTGTCCCTCCCTCATTGCTCAGGGCTCTTCCCGGGCCACTGGGCTCTGGCCATGTGCAATGCCAAGGGCAGCACCATGGGGCGGCCCCTGCCAGGCTGCTGAGCAGGGACAAGGAGGCAATGAGGCCCCAGCACAGCAAGGCTCACTTGTCCCCTGCTGGCCTCAGGCCCAGGGCCAGCCTGCATGGCCCAAGTGCTGCAGGAGTTGGCTGTGTCAGGGCCTTTCAGCTGCTGCCCATCCCTGTGGCCTCTGCAGCCCAGGCTGTCCTACGGTGTCCATGCCCTGCGCCTCTGTCCCTGCAGGCTGTCGTCATCCCCCGGCTGCCCCACCTCGCTGGCCCCTTCCTTTGCTGACAGCTCTGCCTCCTGCCTGCCTCTGCCTGCACACACAAAGCCTTGGCCTTGATGTCAAAAGTTTAGGTCAATTTCTACTGTTCCTGTGAACTTTTAGCACATGAGCAAGACATTCAAGTGCTGGTTTCCCAGTTGTGATAGTTGGCAGCATGAAGGAGACATCTGGCTCTAGGTTGTAGTGATACAAAAAAAAGACGACTGAATCTGGGAAATTGGGGTTGGTGTTACAGTCATGGGTAAATTGTAATATGCATTTAGTGCCTGTATATAAGCAACATGCTGTAAATTTATATATAGAATTACATGTCCACATATGGTTAGCAGTTATCCCTCACTAAACCTCAGGCCTGAATAAATGATACCCTCTAAAATAGCAAATTAGTTTTAAGGAGTCTTATCCTGATATTTCGGAGATTTGGTGATAGTGAGGTCTCATAGAACCAAGGACTCACCTGTGACACTGTGCAAACTCATGGAACAAAGGGGCCACTGTGACACAACAGAACTCCATGGAACCAAAATCCATTTTGGCACATTGGGGCCACATGGAACCAATGGTCCATTGTGATACTGCAGATCCAAGAAGATCATTGTGACACTGAAAACCTCTAGGAACCAAGGGGCCATTCTGACACAGCCTGGCCTCGTGGAGCCATGGGCCCATTGTGACACTGCAGAACCTCACAGAACCAAGGTGACCATGTTATACTACAGAACCTCATGGAACAAAGGGTCCATGGTTGCACTGTAGAACCAGGGAGAATGTTGTTGGCCATATGAAAGGTCATGGCACCAGAAATCCATTGTGACAAAGCAAGGCCTCGTTGAACCAAGGGTCCATGGTTAATCTGTGTGGCCTCATGGAGCCATGAGCCATTGTGACACAGCGTGGCCACATGGAGGCGAGGGTCCATTGTGACACTGTGGATCCAAGGAGACCATTGTGACTGAGGAACCTCATGGAACCACGAGTCCATTGTTACACTGTGGGGCCCTATGGAACCAAGGGGACCACAGTGACATTGTGGGGCCTCATGGAACAATGGAGACCATTCTGACACTTTGGAACCCACTGGAACCAAGGGGCCATTAGAGCATGGCAGGGCCTCATGGAATCAAGGGCACTACAGTGAACAGTGTGGGTCTGCATGGGATGAAGGGTCCATTCTGACAGCGTGGAACCAAGGAGACCATTTTGACACTATGGGGCACCATGGAACCAAAGGTGCATTGTGACACAGCAGGGCCTCATGAAATCATGGAAGCCATTTTTACACTTTGAGGCCTTGTGAAACCAAAGGGCCATTGTGGCACTTCAGAGCCTTGTGGAGCCAAGGGAGCCATAGTGACACTTTGGGGCTCAGTGAAACCAGTGGTCTGTTGTGACACTGTGGGGTCTCATGGAATCAATGGTCTATGGTGAAACTGCAAGGTTTCATGGAATCAATGATTTATTTTGACACTGCAGGGCCTTATGGAATCATGGAGACTATTGTGACACTACAGGTGATGCCTTAGAGTGGCTACCTAGAACAGAGGCTAGCCAAGGTTAAGAGTATAAAGTGGGTATTTATTAAAGGCCTTCAATAGATTGACCTTGGGCAGGCAAAAGCCTCCCAGGGGCTACACTCAAGATGGATTGTGATGATGAGTTTTTCAGACAGATTTAAGTTTGGTCCATTTGCATATCAGGGATTAATCCTGCAATTACAGCTTCAGGTAATGAAGCCATATTCCTTCAGTTTTCTCACCCCTGAAATCACTTTTGTTTATACTTTTCAGACCCTGAGACTGTAGGGTGTCCTTGAGTTTCAGGCCTAGAGGAATTGTTTTGTCTGACCAAACTGTGAATACAGTTAACTAACATTTTATATGGAGTTTAGAGTTATGCACTATTGAGTATAGGATTTGAAAAATATATAGGCTAAAATCTTAAAGGCATCACAGGCCTCACTGAATCAAGGGGCCACTGTGACACTTTGTAGCCTCATGGAACCAAGGAGTCCATTGTGACACTGCAAGGCCTCATGGAAGCAAGGAACCATTGTGACACTGGGGGGTGTTGTCAGGCCAAGGGGTGATTGTGTCACTGTGTGGCACCATTGAACCAAGGAGTCCATTGTGACACTACAGGGCCCCATGGAACTGAGGATTCATGGAACAGTGCTGGACCCCATGGAACAAAAGGCCCATTGTGACTCTGTGGGGCCTCATGAAATCCTGGAGACCATGATGACACTTTGAGGCCTCGTTGAATCAAGGGGCTCTGCAGGACCTTGTGGAACCAAGGAGACCCTTCTGCCATTGTGAGTCCCCATGGAACCAAGGGTCCATTGGGATACTGCAGTGTGGGAAATGAAGGCACGGAGAGCTCTCAGGGCCTTGGGCATACAGGCTCAGAGACAGAGATGGATACAGGGTTTGAGCTAAGACCTTGGAGAAGGCTTAGAGAATTAGAGCATTAAAGTGAAACAGACAAAACAAGAATATAAGTTTGTAGTTTAAGTAAAAATATGCTTCAAGAAAACAGAAATATGTATTATGTAAGCAAAGCAGTATGTTAAATAAGTAAAAGACTTTAAAGTTTAGCAAAAATAACTTGTTATAAAGTTAATTAGATGTTAAGATGTATCAATGTAGGTTTCTGCAGTGTTATATGATATACTGAAAAATGATGCATTGCACTGAAGTCATGGGAAGCAAAGCAATTAATGATTGGTATAAAAAGACACCAGCAAAGTTCATAGAAACTTTTGATTGCCTAAAAAACTAACATAAGGCATTTCTAACTAAGAATGAGGAAGCTTCTGATATTATGGCACTGGATGTAACACCTTTAATGTCTCACCCTTCTATGAGACTGATGAAATAAAGCAATAAACCATCTTTGACAATGTCTCTCAGTTGTTCCATCTCTTGTAATATTAATCTCCCAATAGAGATCTTATGGACATCAGGTCTACCCTTTGAAATCTATGGCAATGTAGGAATAGCAAGTCGACCTATTTTAAAAAATCAAAGGGGATTTAGGAACATCAGGTCTACCTTTTGAAATCAATAGGGATTTAGGGAAACCGGGATTACCCACCAGTCAATGGGGATTTTGCAGAAATTTGGTGCTAAAATGGGGAAATTTGGGGGAAATACTGGGCTGAATTCTGGGAATTTCCATTTGAGGATCATGGTGCAGACACTCTGGAAGTCCTGGCATAATTCCTGGGAGCTAATCACAAATTCTTGATCCCACACCTTCAGCCTGTTCTGGAGCTGTGCCTCCACTTAAACCCAAAATCTTCATTTTTAGCCCCAAATCTGGGAATTCCGAGCCCGAAGTTGGGATTTTTGGCACCAAAAATTTTCAGACATTGGGTTTACCCATTGAAGTCAAAGGGGATTGAGGGATACCAGGACTACCCATTAATAGGGCTTGATTCGGAAGAGTTAGTGGTTCAACTGGGAGCACTGGGAAGGGCTAAGGGGGGACACTGGGGTTACTGGGAGCACTGGGACATAAGTGGGACCACTGGGAGAGATTTATAGAGATAAATGGGTATAAACGGGACTCAACATGTACCCTTTAAAGTCAATGGGGATTCAGGGACACCAGGTCCACCCAGTCAAAGCAATGAGGATTTTTGGGACACCAGTTTTGGGGGCCCTCAGTGGTTTTGGTGATTTAGGTGTTCCAGAGGTACCCAAGGTGTATCCACGTGATTATTGGGGTAATCCAGGTGATTTTCAGGGGTACTGATGTGCACTGAGGTGATTTTTAGGGATGCCCAGGTGTCCCCAGGTGATTTTTGGGGAGATCCAGGTGATTTGAGCAAGTACACAGGTGTACACAGAAAATTTTGGGGGATCTCCAGGTTATTTTTGGAGCACCCAAGTGTTCTGACTCACCTGGATGGGCCAGGAGAAGATGATGACCACTGTCCTCCCAGTCGACGTGGACACAGATGACCCTTGGCAGCCGAGGGGCTGTTGGGGGGCACCTCAACATTCAGGGGGTACCCCAAAACTCCAGGTGAGGGCCTCAAGGGTGGGAGGGAGCCCTGAGTTACCTCAGGAGAGGATGCAGTGCAGGTACACCCAGGTGCTTTGGTCCATGGGGTTGCTGAAGACAGTGTTCTGCACCAGCTCTAGCTCTGGGAGGGGGCAAAGGGGGCACCCCAAAATCTCTACAGGAAAGTGGTGGACACCCCAATATCTGAATACTCAAGTGTACCAGAGTTCACGTGAACCCATTAAAGTCAAAGGGGATTTAGAGACACCAGTTCTACTCATTCAACCCAACAGAACGCATCACCTCCCACTTTAGGTGAGGGAAGGGCTGCAAAATTTTGGGCATCCCGTGAAATTGTGGGAAGTTTACTGGGGAATTGCTGACATTTCTTCAGCCTTTCATTGGGCAGTGCTCCAGCCTCTCCCTTTCCAGAGTCCCTGGCAGCTGCAGACAGTGGTGCCAGGCTGAGAAGTTGGAGAAGTCACAGCTCAGCAGTGCCCCAGCAAAGGATAGCTTGGCCTCAAGGTCCTGCCTGCCTGCCAGCACCCACTGGTGTTCCTAGGCATAGACTGAGAGGGCACCAGTATAAAACAGTAAGCACTGGGAGCCACCCCCGAGCTTCTGAGGCCCGTGCTGGCAGCTCCCACTCGAAACCAGTAAGGCCTCATGTATCCAAATCCATCCTCAATGTAGTCTAAGGGCTCCCAGGTTTGTAGTGGAAGGGCACCAGTATAAGCCAGTAAGCACTGGGAGCCACTCCTGAGCCCCTGAGGCCTGTGGCAGCAGCTCCCAGTAGAAACCAGTAAGGGTTGATGCACCCAAACCTGCTCCCAGTGTGGTCTAGAGGCTCCCAGGGTGATCTAGTGAGATGGGGAACATAAATGGTTTTGAAAATTCAGAACCTTAGAAGTCTATGATATGCTTAAGCAGGTAGAGGGGAAATTGTGCTCATAGCAGAAACGGTATGCAACAAACCATATAGGAACTTATTTGCCAGGAAAAAGCTTTAAGATAACATATATTGCAAAAACTCAGGAAAGCAAGACCTGGCTATTGTACAAACCCAACAAAACAGAAACCTGTGGCTCCAGAAACCAGCCAGGACCAGACAGGTGGTTTTGAGTGGGACAAACTGACCTGAGGGAGAGCCAAACCTCCACTGTGCCTGCCCAAAAGTAGAGCTCAAACAGCGATTACTGAGGAAGACACACAGCCTTCATCCCAAAAACCACCAAACACAACCACCAGGAGGGGTGGCAGCTAATTATAATACAAAGGGAGAGAAGGTGGAGATGGGTGGGCAGGGAGGTGTGGGCTTGTGGGATCAATGTGTATTTATACCTGGAACCTGTCTTGACCAGGCACACGTGGTTTGGAGGAAATATCCCCCCATGTGTCCCCCATGTGCTGCCAATGAAACACTCTCTACAATTGCAGTGTCAAGTGCTGATTCTCGAAATCAGTTGTTGAGCCAGCCAGAAGGTCTTCGTCTGTCTGCTGGAGCACAGGGGACATCGACATCCCAGTGCACCCCGGACTTTTTCCAGAGCTGACCTCTGCTCCCCGGTCACTCTCTGCGGGGACGAGCAATCAACCTCCTATATGGCCTAGAGGAACGTTTGACCAAAATGTTTTGGGGGAGGCCCAAGGTAAGGTGAGCCTGTAAGACACTAGGGATGCCTGCACATGGCTAACAGTGTGTCAGAGACATCCGACACACAGAGCTGACAGGTTTGGGGAAGGTATTTGGAAGCTGGCAAAGGGGTTTCTGTTGACCACTTAGGGTGGCCACGAGCAAGTTTGGGGGTAATTTGAAAAGGACCTACAGTGTTATCAATATTATTAACAGCATAAATCACTGCCATAACCCTAACTGCCATAAATTGTGCTTGTTGTTTGTTGTAGGGTGGTGGAAGGAAGTATTTTATATGGTGGTTGGTGTTTTGTGTTTGCATCACTCTCATTTTGGTGGTGGAGATTTTGGATTTTGGGGAATGTCTTCTCTGTTTTCTGTAGTGGACCTGTGCAATGTCTGGTGTAACACTGCCCTCTTGTGTTATTAACTGTCATTGCAACAAGTTGAGATTTCTGTTCTTTTCTGAGGCGTGAGATTCTATTGTTTCTGATGTGATGCTGCCCTCTTGTGTCTGTAACTGTCAATGACAGGTCAGTGATTTTTTTTTTGAAACTGTCAGAGTTAAAGAGGTGGTGGAAGCTGGGAGTGAGTGCAGAAGGCTCAACCAAGCAAGGAGGAAGCCCTTTCTAGGTGGATCCAGATTGAGCCCCCGGATTTCTTGAGGGATCAAGGGAAACTTGTACGGTTGGTACGGGAGGACAGGGGAGTAGAGCAGGTACACTTGGGAGGAATATTCTCTGATTCCATAGATAGTTATCTGGGGTTTTGATTGGGAGCAACCTCTAATCGAAAGGGAACCTAGAAGGGTTAGACCAATTCCTTGCTTTGCGTGTGGACCAGCAATTTGGACACCAAGGTGGCATCCAGCCTGGGACCTCCTACAGTGTCATTGGTGCAAAAGGAAGTGGCACTGCAGATCTAGGAGGTGGACGCCTACATGCCCCAGGTGTACCCCGGACCCATGGCATCATATTCAGGAATTAATACAGGTTGAGTGTGAGATTGTGAATTTGATCTGTGCAAAGAGTCTTTCAGTTCCCAAGGATTGTCACGTTTTCGATGACCACTGGGAGGAAGTGAAAGAATATTGCCAGCAGAGGTTTGGGAGAGGAGATAAGAGAAATAAGGAGAGAAATCATGGGGACCCAGCAAAATAAAGAGGTGCCTAGGAGGAGCCCTTTAGGATGTATACTGACCCACTGGAAGGAAGTTGTGGAGACAAGAGAAACCGAGAGCAAAAGGGTTTTCATCAAATACTCGAATCAATGGTGGCCTCTCTAGAAATTAGAAGATGGGGTAAAGTGGCCATTAAATGGAGCATGGGACTGTAACACCATGTTAAAGTGAATGTTGTTTTTAAGGTGGGAAGGAAAATGGGATGAGGCACCATATGCAGATGTTTTTCATCTTACAGAACCACCCAGAATGGCGAAGGCATTGTGGTATTAACCCTCCACAAGACCCACTGATCCTTGCAATGGAAAGAGAAAACAGAAGGGTCTCACATATATTAAAATGATGCTGCTCAGCCTGTAGTCTTGGTCAGAAGTGCACTAAAAATGACAAGGTATATAAGGAAGAAGACTCTGATCTGGATGATCTCCCCTCCTCCATCACTAGAGTTGGGTGGGAGCCCAGGAAGGGCACCAGATCAAACTCCAACACCCCTGGGAAGTCCAGCATCCTCCCATACAAGGGCAAAGCTAGGGAACAACCAGCACCTTTGCAGGCACCACTTAGAGAAGAAGTGGGACCAGATGGAACAATGATGCTACTAAAGGTTCCCTTCAGCACCAATGATTTGGAAATCTGGAAAAGGAATGTAAAGGATTACAGAAAGGACCCTCTAAGTAGAGCTGAACACTTTTGGTTAATAGTGAAATCACATAACCCGGTTTGGAATGCTATACAGTTACTGTTCCATGCAATGACAGAACCAGAGAAACAGCTGATCCCAAAGGTACCCTGGGATTTGGCCCAGGAGCACCGTAAGACATGGGAGGGGATGTAAAGGAATTCTTTCCCCCCCAGGATTCAAAGTGGGATGTGAATAGAATGGCAGGAAGACAGAAGGTACAAGAATATCAGGAGTGGATTGCTGTCCTAGGGTGATGTTATGGTGTTTGTATCTCCCATTGTGTGTTCTGATTATGTTTGGTATTATGTCCTGAGCTTTCAGGACTGACTCTGAAAGTGAAGCTTTGTTTTGTCTTGTTATCAGCCGGCTCACCTCCCCCATGGTCTATGTTTAGGAGAGGTTTTAGCTCTGTTTGCTTGCTTGCCTGCTTGCTCGCTTCTGCCTCTTTTTCTTTCCTTCGCTTTGCCTTTGCTTTTTGCTTATTAGTTAGTTCAGCTAGGCAGTCCAACTTTTTCCCTGGACTGTTTTCTTTTCCACCCCGTCCCCTCCCTCTCCTGGATACCATCTGAACCTGTTCTGGACGGGGACCTGGGAAACCCCAAAAAACACGGGGAGTCTGCATTCTGTCACCTGCAGCAGTCATTCCCCAGGGCCAGAGACTGAGAACTGGGCGACCACTGGCCAAAGAGACTGAGTTTGTCATCCCTTCAGAACGGTGAGTTATTTTGTCAGCTGGTGTTGTTTTTTTCCTGTGCTGGGGAGTGTTTTTCTTGTTAAATAAACAGATTTTTTTTCTTACTCGTCTCTGAGGAAATTCTTCTCGAACCCGGTGGGGGGGACGGGGGAGGAGTTGTGGGCTTTGCTATCTGGGGGCTCCTTATGGAGGTTTTCCCCCAAATTTGCCCTAAACCAGGACAACATCCCTACTCAACATAAGGAACTCAAACTACTGGCCTATCCATAAGACTACACAAAAAGAAGGCAATAAATATGTTTTGCTTTCCACTTCAGACAAATCTCGGATTTTTGATTTTTCATTCTATTTGAAGATTTTTCATTCTATTGGAAGTTTGAAGAAACTTGTAGGTTTTTTGTTATCTCTAGGCTCTGAACTGGGAGTTGTCATTGTTGTGAAAGCAAGATTAATCAGGATTAATACAGAAATAGATGTTCTAATCTATCCTTACACTTCTGTGGCAGAAGCTGCTGGTCCCTAGGAAGGCTGCCTGGTGATTTCTGTCTGTGTTCAAATATTTAAAGCAACAACATTTAGTCCCACACTTTATATTTCAGAAAAACAATTTAATGGCATCTTAACATTGCTTTCATATCTTATAACATGCATATTTTACTCTTTATGAAGATGAAATATCTTTTAATGCAAGTAACTCTATTGAAACTTCCATTGTAGAAATTCCAAAACCGTTTTAACATAGTGAAAACAAAACAGTCTAAAAAGACAGGTCTACCAGCCAGTGAAATGGGAAAAACCAGAAGACTTCAGGCAAAAGTGCATACATTTAACACCTACATTTCTTTCACTGTGTTATCTATTCAGAAAAACAGTAAATTTAAAAGAACAGAAGTTCTTTAAAACCAGAATTTCTAATGACAGAAGCAGCTTTGAAACAACTTTCTATGCAGTTATATTTTTTTCAAAATTTTAAATTGGCTGATTTGTGTCCCAACATTTTGAAGCACAAGGGAGGAAAGGTGGAAAATGCTCTGCAGGAGGATGCAGTTATAGATCTATGAAGTTTATATGTGTAAAGGAAATGAAAATAATATTAAACACACTGAGCACGACAGAAAAATGCAACAAAGTGCTAACTCAGAATAACAACGCTGTGGAGGGACCGGGAAGCAATTCCAGGGCACTGGGCATTTCTGCATTTTAAGCAAAGAGCTTTACAGCTTCTTGAATTTTTCTTTTCCTGTCCATTTTGGAAACCGCCGCCCACCCCGCCTGGCGCATTCTCCTCATGGTTTGGAGTTTCAGTGCAGAGCCTGGAGATTTCCCATGGCATGGAGCTGGTGTCTAGGAAGGGAAATAAAGCCATCCATCAGTTTCTGTAAACAATCTCATTAACTGTTTGGTTTAATCTTATGAAAGGATAACATACCTTTTTTGGTGCTGTGGAATGTAATTGTGAAGCTTGTGGATAATCTTTGTACAATTTTTTAAACATTTCTTCTTCAGAAACTATGCTCTAATAAATTAAAAAGTTATTTAGTCACAATATATTAAAAAATACTTTTTCTTTCCCTCTCAGGATATTAAACTATAAAAAAAAAAAAAGATGTTGTTATGAGCCATAACAGTTGAATACAAAGAATGCAAATTATGTACATATAACCACAATTCCAGAAAGAGCCAATTAAGTAAAAATATACACATAAATACTGGCTTGAATGTAGAAGCCCAAACCCTTTATCTTCACTCTCAGACACAGCAGTGAGCACAAAGAACTGTTCAGCACAGGATTTGTTCCCTGGCCCTTACCAGGAGGTCAGTGTGCTCAGAGCTGTCTGACTGAGAATCCAGCTGGACAAGCACTTTTTGCTTTTTCCTTGTGCTCTGCTCCGAGGGCAGGTTTGTGCTTCTTCCACTTTGCAGTTTATCTGTTGGAGGAGTCTTTATAATATATGTCTGGGAAGGAAAATGTTTGTAGTTTTAAATTCTATTTTATGGGGTAAATATAGAGTCTAAACCCAATCTCATGACCCACTTTACAGTCTGAGTGTCCAAGAAGACACCTGAGAGACGTGGTGGAATTATTTTCTTTCCATCCAAACACGAAGCAAAGACCCAAACAAAGTGGGGTGGGGTAGAAATATCCTTTTTTTGGTTGCCAAACTAGGAGAATGAACAGGAAGATGTGGAAGAGTTGAGTTTCATGGCACATTGTTCTCTACGTTTATCTGCAGAAATTCTGGTTATTCTCAATTGCAGCCACTACACGTGGACTGTATCAAACATCTCAGAAAATGGAAACTAACAAAACTGCAGGAAGAGGCTTTCAGAGAAAGATTGACAGCAATATCAAGATTGGTGTTACTTGAAACAGCCCTTTCACTAGAAGTTAAACTGAGAAACATTGCAATAGTCCAGTGCAGTCCTTTTTTAGAAAGGTAACACCAAAACGATGGTGGATTCTGTTGTTCCAAGATGAAAACCACAAGCAAACTCCTGACAGGGAAGAAGGGCAAGTTCTGCAGTATTCAGTATTCAGGAATACTTTGATACTTCAATAATTTTTACAGCTATATAAACTTTTTTCCCTTCCATAGAGAAAAAAGTGCTTTTATAAATGGACAGTTTTGAAGACTAAGTAAAACAATTCTAGAGATATAAAGCAACAACTGAGAAACAAAAATGACACACTGGGAGCCCTTCCATAAACTGCTGTCTAATGTCTCCATGGAATGGGATCACCATTTAAAATCCCTGCTTATCTCAGGAAAAAAAAATTAAGCAACTACAGAGAAGTAAGAAATACAGAGAATTAAGAACACAAAATGTGTTTTGCTGAACACAAATAATTCATCATGGCACTTCAATTGATTCTACACATATAAATACTTCCAAACTCTAAAACCAATTAAAAAGTTAAAGTTACCTTGTGTTTCTTTTCACTTTCAGGAATCATATTTCCAGAGTGCTCTTTTACAAGATTCTCCTAAAACAGAGTTATGTGATAGGAAGGAAATATTTATTGGAATTCAGTTGTTAAGAATCTTCTTGGTGTAATTACAGAACACAGTTTATAATCACAGACTGTTACAAACTTCACACAAATATATGACCAGACACTGTTTTTCTATTCAATTTCATTCCTTACACAACTTCTAGAGCACAAGCCCAGGCCACACCTCACCCACACTGCTCAGTTAGTGAAAAACTCCACCTTTTCTTCAATTTCTGCTTTCAGCTGCTCCTTAAGGGATGACAGTTCACGTTTCAAACATGACAGCTCATTTTCCTAAAAACAATTAAATAAAGGCTAGGGTTAACTATGCCCAATCCAGAAAAAAGAAAACAGTCCAAAATACTTAATAGGGATATTCATTAGATACAAAAGATAATTCTATTTGTTTTTCAACCCTATACATGAAGCTTTGCTTTACCTTGTTTAAAATTAAAGACTGAAGTACTATAGGAAACAGGTAGTTGATCATAAGTGTTCAAGGTAAGACCTTAAAACACTTGGGAGAATGGGGTGAGAGGGCAGAATTGAACTATTTAAAACAAAAATTTCCTATTCAAACTGTGAAGTCAGAACATGACACACTGGCTGGAAGAGTAGACACAAACACACTGCTACTCCCATTTAGTTTTAGAAGCATTTGGAGTTTTTAGTGCCCAGAATAAGATCTGTAAGACAATAAAAGGAAATAAATTAGTGGTCTGATTTTTACTGTTCAGTCCCACTAAAGCAGATAGTTAACCCCTCCCCAAATATTCAATAGGAAGAAGTAAAACATGACATTTATAATTCTATTACACTCAAGGTGTGTGGGTTTAACACAGCTTGGCTCTCAGTGGGGGTGGAGTGTTATAAGAACATATTCTATTATTGGCTTTTCACAAATATTAAAATGAATGCTGTATGTATAATGTTGGAAAACTCTGCTGTATGAATACAGTTTCTTTTAGTTCTGCTATTAACAGAACTTAGAAATAGTAGTGTGATAAATACATATATTTTTCTTGGAGTATAAAATGATGATGTAAAAAGGTTTTGTTCATGTATGAGAACGATAAAAATGAGAGAATGGTAAAAAAAAGATAATCAGGAAATTGTTCACATTCTTGGATTATTGGACACTAGAACCCCAGGGAAGAAAAAAAATTTGATTTACAGGTTGGGGGGGGGGATGATTTTGAATAATGCTTGAAGATCTATGAATATACAACATGTTGATGCATTTAAAGAAGTGTTGTCTGAGTTAGTGGGTGGTCTTGGCTGAATGTCAAGCACCAAGCCTTTATAACCTTTTGCTTTATTTTTTGTCTCATTTTTTTTTCTTCAACCTTTTAAATTTTACCAGGAAAGGGAACCTCGTTTTTCACAGAAGGAAGCCACAGAAGTGGCTTCTGAGAGAGAAAGCTTCTTCTGTGTCCAGCAGAGCCAATTTCTGAAGGTGGTGATGATGGACACATTGCTGGTCTGATTTTAAAAGTTGGTAATGCTTCTGTGATGACAGATTTAAGGAAGAAAAAAACTGTGTGCACTTCTTCTTCTTCTTCTGAGGGGTGGAAATGTGCGGCAGTAACGGCGTTGCAGTGTGTTCTCATCCCTCATGGTTTGAGGGAGATGTTGCAGTGTGTTCTCATCCCTCATGGTTTCAGGGAGATGTTGTGGTGTGTTCTCTTCTCAATAATTTGTTCCATTCCCCCCTGCATTGTTAAACTGTACCTTCCCACCTAGTTGTCCATCTTGCCCTAAACCTGCCCCTTGATCCAGAATGTTCCCTGTTCCTCCCACCATTAAGTTGTCAATCCCACTTTTTACCTACCCTTTAGTTTGGAAACTTCCCTGTCAATTCCCTGTTCTTTGAAGCCCCATTGATCTGTTTCAATTGTTCCCTCCCCGTGTTTCCTTGGGTTATGTATTGTAAACCTCACCTTGTGCTCCTCCCCAGCCTTCCCCTATTGGTAAAGAATTTGTGCCCTCCCCGAGAACCTCCCCTGTATAAATGTCCCTGCACACCCAGTTTCTTGGTCTGTCATCCCTGGAAAACTGAGATCAGCCTTTCAGAGCTGCAAAACCCGTAAGAACTTTACAATTGATAGAACTTGAGTAAAAATGAACCTGCAGACAACAATTTTCTCCTGAATCAGAGAAGGGGAAAAAGTGAAGATACGTGAAAAGAACGTGGTGACACTAAAGTCAGTGAGGGGAAGGAAGGAAAAGAAGTGCTCCAAACATCAGAGCTGAGATTCTTCTGCAAGCCATAGTGAGGACTATAACACACAAACTGTGTCCCTGGAATTCACAAAGCACATGGGGGAATGCACAGATCCACTCACAGCCCATGAGAAAAGGTGCCCATGCTGGAGTGAGTGGATGTTAAAAAGCTGTCATCTAATGGGAAATTCAAACAAAGAGAGAAGATAAAGAGGCCCCTTGTTTCCAAACTAGAACAGCTCATCCTCAAAAGACTTCACCCCATGAACTAATGGCCCATGCACAACAGCTGTGGGAATTCTGTTTGCCTGTGGGAGGGACTCATGTTGCAGCAGGTCAGGCAGGACTGCTACTGCTAAAAAATAAAACCACACTGGAAAAGTTCAGAGAGAACTGTCTCCATTGGGAAAGACCCCACAGCACAGCAAGAAACTCTCTAAGCAAACTGAAAAAAGATTTTTACAAGTGACAAACTGACTAGAGATCACGTTTTGTCTCCCTGTGCTGTTGGTGGGCAGCAGGGAGGGACTGGGATAAAAGGTGTTCTAAAGGTTCATTTTAATTCTCATTACCCACTTTTAAATCTATTTCTAATACATTTTCTTGATACTGTTTAAGTTTGAACTTGTTTTACCCCTAAAGTGTTTTTCTCCTAATCCTTATCCCAATTCATGAACCCTTCAATTTTTCCTTCCCCTCCTCGACTCAACTACAGAAGAGAAAAATGAGTGAATGTTTTTTTTGTGCGTGCCTGAAGCTTAGCCAGTATCAAACCACTACACAAGAACATCAGCCCCTCCACTGAATTATTTAACATTGGAAAGTACTCCTTACCAGTGCTCTTGCTGATGATAACTGCTTTTGCTGTTTAATTTTATATACTCTTAATTCTGCATCTTTTTCTTCAACCATTTTATCATATTCGTTCTGTGTTAAAAAAACCAAACCAACAACAAACTCAAAACATGTGATTTGTAACATGGAAATGTTACAATTATAGATCTATCCAGTCTTAAAACATCATTTTTTCAAACCAGGCTCCTCAGAAGATTCAGAAAGCACCATGAACAAACACTGATGCTTCTGCAGAAACTGCAGAAATCAAATGCTCAATGCAGTATTATTTTGTGGACTGGCAGAGAGTGCTTTATTTCTATGCAATATGTGTTCAGCACCTAAGAGCCAGCCATGCTATTTTTATTAATGGGATCTGCTAAAGATACTGCAAAAGAGAGTAATAGAAAGGTAAACTAAAATGTGTCAAGATAAACTGCTGACAGGCACTAAGTAATTTCCCCAGAGAAGGAGGCCAAACTGATACTGATAAATACTGCATTCAGAGGGTATTAAAGGAAGCCTAACTTTAAAATAAAAAATTAAATCCTAGAAGTTTAGAGAAATGGAATTTATCTGCCCATAGGCATATTTCCAAAATCTTCAAATGAATTTGATTTTAGGTGATGAAAAGTCAAGCATGTGTTCAGCTTCCTTTTCCCAGACTCAGGCCTCTTTGTGGGTTTGAAGGGTTATTAACACATTACAAATGCCAGCAATCAGTAAAATCTCTTACCTTGTGCTTTTCCATAAGTGCCACCATTTCAGTTATCTTGTGCTGACAGTGGATATCAGTTTCTCTCTGTATCACTGCTGCTTCCTCATAAAGCAACCTCAGCTTTTCTACCTGGGAGCAGTAAATTGCATTTCATTCACAAACATAACAATATATATTTTAAAAATATTACTTTAATTTTTTCTTCCCCCTGTGGGTGCAGTGTAGTCCCACTTGGACTTCATTTGCTTTTGAGATCCTTTTCAAATCTGACATCTTTTATGCAGATTGTTAAAATGGGCAAGATTAAAGGTACAAGTTCACTTTGAACCCAAAGGCCATTTCAAGCACTCTGCCCTAACATTTCTTAGCATTACCATCAAAAAATGTGTGGGCAAAAAAATACTAATATGGGAGAAGTTATAATCTCATTTAGCTATGCTGACTTTATACCAAGGGTAGAATTTCTTTGAACTATATCTTGAAAGAAAGAATTTTTAACTGGGTTCTTATTTTCAAAGATATATTCAAATATTTCAACTTAAGCACCTGATGTACTAAAGCTTTGCTCACAGGCATACACAACAACCATTTCTGTTAATAAGACTGAAATGTAAGAGCAAGGGCTCTGGGCTTTGGCCAATAAAGCTTCATAAAAACATTTTAAATAAAAAAAAAATTAATTGCAGTAAAAATTAACACCTCTCACCTGTTCATTAAGTTTCTTTTCATTCACTTTTCTTGTTTCTATCTCTTTTTGATAGATGTCAACTGCTTCCTTATGTTGCTTGTTCATATTTTCCATTTCTAACTGCAATTTATTCACCTTTTGGGAATGCAGAATTGCTGCTGTTATTTGTTTAGGAATTAATATGTTAATTTTTTTTTTTTACCTCTTATTTTTGAGCAGAAACACACTGTTACTTCTCAGGCATATGATTAAAGTGTTTCCTATTTAAAAGTTCAGCTTTTTTTTTATGAAGAACTGAACTTTGTCCTGAAGTGAGTTAGAAAATACTCAAAGAAACAATGGCAACAGCACAATGGGAAAGACTACCCTAAATGCTGTGAATTCCTTGGAAAAAAACAAATAGAGATGGAGATTTTATTCTCTCTCTTGTAATTCTATGTAAGATTTTCACAGGTTTTATGGGACATTTTCCTCCCAGCTGTGCATTTGGATTACAGTTTTTCCTTTCAAGTTTCTCATATGAATATCCTCCCAAAAGTCCACTTCTTTCCCTAAGTGCAGTACCCAAAGCTGGACACAATATTCTCATCAGAGGGATTTACAGTGCAGAACACATTTAAAGAACAGCCTGAAGTGAGTAATGTATGTAAGTCTTTTAAATGCTTTTCTGTCACAATGGGGTTACTGTTCAGTCCACTGTCAATATAAGGAAAAAAAAGAAAGGGACTGATTGGAAACATAATTAATTGTGATGTGAAGTCCATCTAATTTAAATGTTCAATAGTCAGTGCCCAATGATTAAAAATGGAAGCATCTTCTAAAAACTATGAGCTCATTCCTGCAAAATCTGTATCCCAGATCCATAAACCAGCTCACAATGTATTTAACAAGTACTGTCATTAGTTACACTGGGACTTAAAAACATTCACTTCATCTTCTATGTGATGTTATTTAAACCTACCTTCCCTTCATGAATACTGGTTTTCTTGCTTTCTGCAGTAATTTTCTTTTTCAGCACCTGATTCTGTTGAAATAAAACAAAACAAGCACTGCACTTTAATAAGTTAACAGAGTTATGTAATGGTTTAACTGTGTCGAGAATGTCAGAATCTTCAAAATTCCAGCTTTCATCAAGTTCCTGTTATTGAATGGAGTTCATTCCATAACTCCCTCTTGTGCAGTTCAGGTTCCAGAACAATTCTCCAAACAAAAGAATGCTCAGATAATTACTGTGAAAATCCTGTTTCTTCATGACCTTAAGAAAGGCTCCCCCTGAGCAACAACAGGGAATAACAAATGAGGGGCAGAATGGGAATTAAAACTAAGATGCTGCTGACAGAAGGTGTGAAGATGTCATGACCAAAAATACAAGTTATATATATTTTACAGTGAAGTTTCTACAATTTGTGCTAGTGCAGAATTCTTTTCTACAAGTGGTAACTGTGATGGGTCCTTATTAAAAGTACATAAATAATACTATATAGTAAATGAAAAAAGTATAAGTTTGTTAAAGATATTATTTTTGTAATTGCTTTTTTCAAATTAAGGCTAATTTAACAGATCAAGTGATTCCAAAGACGACTCCTTAATTTGATCAGTTAGGATAAGAAAGGAACATTTTTAAATTACATAGGTGTATCTAAAGGTATCACAGCAGATGAAAAATGCTGAAAAGTCACCCCAAAATACCATGTGTTGATGTATTTGTGACTTTCAAAATCTCTACACACCTCCTGCTGCAACTCTTCAAAGCATTTGGCTTTATTTTCCATCTGTTTCTTTAAATTATTAACCTGGAAGAGATATTTCAAACATTAATTAGTTAAGTCCTAACCATTATTCCCTGTGTTAGCAATTGCTGTCAACATTCTCAAACATGCACTTGCAGCAGTCTGGTTTATTCTGATGGGACTGAAACACAAGCTGGTATCTTAGAATGACTGGAGTTTGAGCCATAAAGTATTACAAGATGTTAATTAATTTAATTAATAGCAGTGAACCAGTTCCTTAGTGGTTATAGAGTTAAGAAAGAAGAAGGAAAAAACCTCCAGTATCTTCACAATTTCAAAAATACTTTGTATGAAGTTCCCTAAAATCTATTGAAAAACGAATTTTCCCAATTATTTTCTAGACTCTTCAACTGCTTTTCCTTTCTTGAAATTTCATTTTCAATACTCTTAATCTGAAATTAGAATTGTAAACCCTTGACTTTTACAATGAAATTATGAAATCTGTTTTAATGCTAAAAACCCCAGGTTGTTTTGAAACTACAGAAAGTAAAAATATTTGAATCTATTTAAGCTAGAACTCACACTACATATAAAAACTAATCTAGAGCCCATCCATCACCCAGTGGATATATGAAAAAAAAAAAAAAAAAGAAAAACAGGTTCCCTGTTTGCCTGAAATCAAACAAATCTTTCATATTCAATTTCCCAGCAAGGAATAAACATCCCTGTGACTGTGCTTGTCTTTCAAAATACCAGGGCTCAGCATGTGGACACACAATGTCACAGCTGGCAGCAGCTGTGACAGGAGAAAGCCCCTGGCAGAGACCACATCCCCAGGCAGAGCTTTGCAGAAAAAATCCCAACAAACATTTTACATTTCAATTCTGTCCTGCAGGTTATGTAACATATTTCCATACGTACGTTTTCTTCCTTTTCATCCAGTTTACTTTGAATCTCTTCACCTGTCTTTGCCATTTTCTCCTTCAGAGACTCCAGTTCATTTCTAAGGGCCAAATTATCAAGCATTAGTAAATATTTACTTCTTACCTTCAACTTCCTTTCAGTACTAATAAACTCCTGTTTTATTTTCTACAAAGAGCTGCTGATGTTGATGGGAATTTCATAAGCTGCTCAATGAAAATGTTCTTAAAATGAAGCAACATGCCTAGTAAGTCAAGATGTGAACTGTCCATACTTTTTATTTTAAGTAGGAGAAGATGTTCCAGCTAACCTAAGGAAAAGACATCCTAACCTGGACTATTGTAATGCAGCTCTGAAACATGGGAGGCTGCCTGTCTATTGAACTGATGGTACAGAGATTTCTGCAGAGTAACACTCAGCCAGTTTTGCCTTGTCACATTTCATCCATAACCTTGAACTTCCATTTTCATTTCCTTCACACCTAACATGTCTAATGCACAACAGGACAGCTCTTTCTATGTAAAACAAAATGATGGCAAACATTGTTCCTGTAGCAACAGGTATTTCTAATCTGATAAAATTTGTACTTGCCAACAGCAGAACTGAACAGTTTCTGTTTAGCTGTATTATCTAGAAAAATATTAATCAAAAAAATCCCAGAAAGCAACATAGGAACACAACTAACTATCTGAATCTACTTCCTTAAACAATATCAGATATTAATATTTGTTTTTACTTGCCTTAGCTGGCCATTTGCCTCTTCTAGGTTTACAACTAACTGCTTTGTATTTTCTTCCTTTTTCTCACTATCCTAAATAAAGACCAATGTCAGCAAAGAAATAAAATTCAAAGCGACTTCTTAAAAATTCAAAGACATCCAAAGCACACTGACCTGCTTTATTCACAAGTGTAAATACACTTCTTTCCCAATTCAAGCACAAAAAACTGTTTAGGTACTCTACAGAACCATGTCATGTTGCAGTTTATCATCTGATTTGTAAAACTGAGCACTGTCTTTTAAAAAAATCTGGAATTTTACAACTTGCCTCTTGTTTTTCTTGCAGTTTCTTGAGTTCTGCAGCCACATCATTTCTCTCCTGTGCTATTTGTTCTTTCTCTAGTGAAAGCTTATTGAGACACACTGTTAGTTGTTCATTCTTTAACCTAATTTAAAACAAATGGCCAAGAGGAATAAGAACATGCATTTTGAAATCTCCTTTGAAGTTAAATATACCCATTATCAAGTGTTACTCCATGCTGAAAAAAGTCCAGGCCTTTATCTACAAATACAGGATTTGCAGCAGTCACAGTGATATAAAAAGGAGATAGAAGAAGTAAAGAAAACCAGAGTCAACTTTTATATAAATATAATGGTCCGTGAAGATGATGTAGTTCAAAGCAGGATTAACAATGAATTCAGAAACTTTCTCTTCTTGTTAACAAAGTCAGAGATATGGAAGAACTACATATTCCATAGAATAATACAAATAGAGAAAATGTAACTTACAACTGTAAGTATATAATTTATGTTATATTGTGTGATTCAAAACTTCCATTAGAAAACAATCACAGCTCATTTCACTGTGGATTAAAGTAACTTCTATATAACACCAAAAAAAATTAAATACTGTGTTTTCAAAATGGTCATACTTCTCTTGTTGAAGATCTGTTTTCAGAGCCAAAAGCTGGTTTAAATGATCTTGCTCCTTTTCAGCTGTACTAGTCAGCTGTGCTTTCAAACCATGCATTTCTTTCTGCAGAAGGAAAAAGGAGTTTTGAGCACACGTGTGTAAACTACAACTCATGGTGGTTGTCAGACACGAGCTAACAGCACAAGGCTTTCAGAAGAACCAAACAACATCCACACCATGGGTTATCCAGACTGTACCTTTACATATCTCTGCTGGGATATGAAGTGGTGTGAGATGAGAGCTCTGACACCAGTGCTGTACCTGGCCCCTGCTGTGAGTTTCATTACCCAGTCTGCAAAACTATTAAATTAGAGTCCTTGGACATCATTTTAAATAAAGATATTTGCTTCAGACTTTACAAGCTTTTGCATTCATCTAAGTAAAAAAAAAAAGACTAAAGAAACATCAGAGAATTCCAGTTCTATAGGAGAGAGCAGAAAGGCAATCAACAGGGCTGTGCCTCCATCCTCAGTACAGGCACTGTAGGAGTGCAAGGGGCAGCAGCCAGGCCCCTGTGCACAGGAGGACAGAGATCTCCTGCTGTCACTGCTGTGAGCAGAGCAGCTCAGGGTGGGACACTGCTCTGTGTGCTACTTCCATGTACTTGTGTTCAAGTTAGGATGTGTAACTTGACTATTTATAAAAACATGTTATTTTTGCCCTATTTCACACCTCTCTGATGTCTCTCTCCAAATTTTTCTCTCTCTGCAATTTTTTTACAGTACCCTCAAGATCCTTCTTCAGCAAGAATCCTCCAATTTGCCCATTTTAGAAAATTAGTGAAACTCAGTTCAGAACACTCAATGCACAGATTGTAACAACAAGCAGAGGTAGTAAAATGCACACCTGATTTCACACTACCTTAACTTTAGTTGATATGGTTTCTTGTTAGACTTGTAAATATAAAATCATCGTGAAAAAAAACCTCTGTTAATAGTGTAATTCATATAGCTTAGACTCCTGTGACAGAAAATGGGCCTGTGCCACAGTACAGCAGGGTGCACAGAGGCCAGAGCTAATTACCTTCCTGTAAGTAAGAAAAAAATGGGAAAACTTTCTATCCAGAGGGATATAAAGGCATTTGAATGGGCATGAATGAAGAAGGAAATAACCAAAAACCTGACAAGGAAAACCAAAACACGGGAGACAAGAAAAACCAAAAACATAGGAGACAAGAAAAACAGTGGTAATAAACAAGATCTTCAAAGAAAACACTGAAATTGTGGATGAGAAAGTTTAGTAGAAATGTTAAGGTAGACTAGACTGTATTTATTTATGGCATTTAAGGCACTTACAAAGCAAGAGGAATTTCATATGAAAAGCAAATGCCATGAGATTAATAAAATGAACATTTACCAGAGTTTCTGACAGCTCTTCAAGTTGCACTTCTTTGTCACATTTTAACTTAGTCATCTCTTCTACAGCACATGTAATGCAAAATTAATGGAACAGAAATAATTTTTCATACTTAGCAGGCAGTATAACACACTTACCCTTTTGCAATAGCCAGTTCTCAAAACTTACTGGATTAAGTTCAGAAACTGTAAAGCTCATTTATGACTCAATCTAAATGTAGACTTTGAAAAATGATTAAGAAAGACATGAGCAAATCTATATCTGAACAGAAACTAATTATTTATCTTAAATAAAATTCAGAGCCTATTATGTTTTCCACAATTATGGCTTCAAATAAACCATGAACTGTAAGACCAGAGTATTCTCCAAGTATTCATGCATTTGCATTGTTCCAGAAAAAAAAAAAATCTGAACTGCTGAAAGTTCAGATCACATGGATATGCTGAAAAAGTAAACCAGTTATTACTAACTTCCACATGTTTTCTATGTGCATATTCACAATACTGGTATTTTTTGCACGTACTCCACACCAAGGTCGTGTTTGGTGTGGAATTCTCACAGGTCTCATCCTGCCTTGCTCTAGACAAGCATTAGCAGTTCACTTTGGAACATTTCTCTTTAGATGCCCTCAATGTATACAGGGACATCCAATTCTATTTCTCACCTGTCAGATGAGATCCAGCCCCATGTGCTGCACAGCAGGAAACAGTGCTGAAGGCAGAACTCTTACTCTGGGGGCTGAGGAGCACATCCCCAGAAACCACACGATATCAAAGCAGGATTTAAAGATAAGCCCTGCCACATCCAGCATGGGGAGGGTCTGCAGAAACCTTAATGGGAGAGTTTTATCTCTGCTACAAGCTACAGAAATCCTGTCTGCTACTCCTGGCACCTGCAGTGCTACTGGTCTTAGCTGGAAACCAAAACTGCTTCCATGAGAATTCATGCATGGATGGCCTTGCCATTGGAGCTCTGCACAGCACTGCCCTTTGGCTGTGCAAGGACCAATGACCACCAAAGAAAGGGGAGTCAGGTGAGTCCAAATAAATGCAGGCATTCCTGACAGGTACAGGTAACATCATTCCTCCAAGTACTACAGACAGTCCATTTCCAGAAAGCAGCAGAAAACATTTTTCTTACTGCCTAGCTCATTTTCTGCCTTTCTACAAGCCTTACCCAGTTCAGCAGACTTCTTTTGGAGCTCCAAGGTAACCAGCTTTGATTCGTCTTCGTATTTCTTTGATCTAAGAAAATGATAATTTAAAACCTCCAAATGTACAGTACAAAGCACTGCATTTGAAACTTGAAGGACAACAGGACAGTGTCTTACCACAAGCACTTGAAGAACATTTACCTTTCAACAGGCAGACAATATATCAGCTGCAACACCTACCAAATTTCACTTTTACAACTTCAGAACAGCAGACATTCAAGTCAACAAATATATACTTACAGAAATTTGTATTTCTTGAAGACAGAATTATGGAAGTTGGAGGGGGAAAAATTTTACTTTTTATAGACCAGTATCAACCAGCACAAATATAAAAATATTACATTAAATTCCCTGCATTTAGACCACTGTATCAAAAAACCTCCAAATTTCAACTTCATTTCCAGTTGTTCTTGATTTTGTCATAGACTGCAACCTGTAAGATGACTCTGAATGGAAACTCTTTAATTTACCTATTTTGCTCCTTTTGCAGCAAGCTTTTCAAATTGGCAGTAGAAATCTCAAACTCCTCTGTCACAGCTGCAAGCAAAGCCTTCACTTTTTTACATTCTTCCTCCTGTGCTTCCTTTTCTCTGGTGACCTCAATTAATGTTTTCACTGTAGTTTGCAATTCAGCTTCTAAGTTCTTCTGAGTAGCCTTCAAAACATGATCTAATTTCTAACCATGTTTTGCAACAAACAGCTACAGTTGTTTCATATCTAAAGTATCCATAATTATTTATGCAAATACTCATCTAGTTTATTTAAACTGAAAAACTGTAAGCAAGGTGTACCTCTGCCTTTTGCAATGAAATGTCAGCCTCTCCCAGCTTTGCCCTCAAATGTTCTTGACTGACCCGGGATTCCTTTAACATTTCTTCTCCATGTACTAAGCAAAAAAGATGTATGTTTATATTTTTAAAAATAGGATATTTACTAAAAAATGCTGCTAGAAATTCGAAAATACATACATTTATAGAATTTAACAAAGGCCAATGGTACTGACATCATATACTATAAAACCTTTGAATATAGATGGCTTAAAAATATTGAAAATCAAGGTCTGAAAAGTAAATGTCCTCAGTGGCACCTGCCTGACTGTAAATTTGCAAAACTGAAGCAATGTGTTTTCCCCTTGCAATTTTCAAAACTTCTCACTGCTTGACTCACCCTAAAAATTACCCTGCCAGTTCTCATCCCACATAAGCAGCTTCTGTTTCAAAGATAAGCCCCAAACTTCTGCTGCCAACCAGCAACAGAACAACTATCACAGCCCTGTTTCCTATGCTTCTAAAAACAATTACATTTAAACACAGCACACAGAACTCTTACATTTTGCTTCTAGCAAGTCAGCAATCTTATTTTGTGATATCTGAAGCTGAGCCTGGATGTCTTTTATTACACCATCTTTTTCATCTCTCTGTATGGCAAGAGCTGAAATCTAGCAAAATTAAAGAAATATCATGATGAAGTGTGGAAAAGGGACAGAGACTCATTTCCATTTGTACCCCAGGTATGATAAGCTGCTGTCATTCAAGTTACATAAGGTTGTTGATCTTAGCCAAATATTGATCAAGTCACATTACTCCAAATGAAAAAGTCCTCCAGTTCAAAATCAAACTGTGAATTCCACTAGACTAAAGGTCTGAAACATCACTAAACTTAGCAGAATCTGACTTAAATGCAGCTTCAGCTGTTATTTTGTCTTTTCTACTAATACCCAGAAAGACTTCTTGGCTCTTGCATTGCCCTTTTAGTCACAAATAAAGCTGTTACCACATATTAAATGGTAAAACTGAGCAAACCTGCTTCTCCTTTGGACTCACTTGCAGTTTGCATTCTTTTTCAAACTTGTCCACTTTTTCTGCTTCTTCTTTCACTTTTGAGATACAGTAATATCCACAGTTAATATTCTAGCTGAAATATACTCCAATTTCAATACAACTTCCAGTTTAACATTGCTTGCAATTGTACAGCTGTACATTTTGTTTCCCAAGAGTAACTGCTGAGGCAATATTTGATTTTATAATCAAAATATCTTTTTTTGCCAGCTTTCCACAGAATTAGTCCATTACTCCATGTTTGTTATAAGAAACTAACAGAAAAGAGCATGTGAAAATGAAACAGGAACACAAACAGGAACACAGCAGCCTGTACATATAGAGAGAGCATTTACCTGAAGTTTGTGTAGCTATACACTAGTGCCATTACCATTTAAGTAAACCAACTACAGGAAATAAATATTAATCTCTAGGCTGTACTTCACACACAAAACTTGAACTTTGAGTGACTATTTGAAAAATAAAGTTCCAAATTTGGCCCAGAGGAACAACAGCAGAAGGGGCCAGGCAGTGAATACAGGCAGCAGGAATAAAAGAGGGTCCCAGGGTCTCAGTGTGACCTGCTCACCATTCACATCTGTCTGCCCTGACACTGCACATTTTTTATGTGTAATAAATGCTATGAAATACAAAATTGTTGAGCCAGCAGCATGAACACAATAAACAGAATTCTCACGTTTGAAACTCATTTCCAATCTGTCCTGCTCTGCTTGCACACGAAGCTCTTCAAATGCCACTGTCATTCTCTAAAAACAAAATTTCATATTTGAAGCTCAATATTGGAAACCCTGGAAGTTCCCAAGGGGCTGCTGCCAACCCCAACCATTCTGAGAAATCACCAGGTAAGTGAAACAGAGTCCAAAAAGAAGACAGAAGTTCTGGCAGTCACCCAGCACTAAGCACATATCACACCCATCACATGGATCCATATCCCACATATCACACCCATCCCATGGATCCACATCCCACATATCACACACATCACATGGATCCACATCCCACATATCACACCCATCACATGGATCTACATCCCACATATCACACATCACATGGATCTACATCCCACATATCACACCCATCACATGGATCCACATCCCACATATCACACATCCCATGGATCTACATCCCACATATCACACCCATCCCATGGATCTACATCCCACATATCACACCCATCACATGGATCTACATCCCACATATCACACCCATCACATGGATCTACATCCCACATGCTGCTGCACTTTCTCCATTGAATGTGCTTTATGTAATACAAAAAATAATTCTTGAAGAGGGACTGAAAACCTGACTTCCTGCATCACACATGACATGATATGGACACAGAAAGTATCCCAACATAAACATGTAATCAGCTCAGCATGTCCACACTCACATTCCTTTTAGCCAGCTTATGTCACTTACTTCCATGTTGCCATGAAGCTCCTCATACAATTGTCTTGTTTCTTCTCTTTCCTGTTCATCTATCAAAGCAAGAATTTTTTAAATTTTTTCTTTTGAAATTTTTTCTTTTGAAAAAGAATGCCAACTGTCCAAGTCATTTTCCTTAATCAGCATAATGAATTTAAAAAGGAATTATCAGCTCATTTCTTATTAAATGAGGAATTATGAAATACAGTGCCAAAAGCCATACAATCTAGGGAAAATGTGTATTTCATTGAAAGATGAAGCAAGCTCAGCTTTTAAATTTCCTTCCCAATATATATTTTTGACAAGTGTAATTCTGGATCAATTTATGTAACCATATTAATTCTTATAGTATTAATGTTGAATAATCATGTATCAAAACTGCAATGCAGAGTTTAGCACTGAATTTCTTCCTATCAGCAGATACCTATGACCACAGAACTGTCATTATAAAATTACAACAACACTCCATGTCCATATTTTCCTTCTTTCCTTTTACTCTTTTAATTGATACTATTTTTCCCTATGAAAACAATTATAGAAAAGAATAGTAAGAAACAGAGCTATCAAAAAAGAACAGTACATCTATACACAAGTGTTTCTAGAATTAAGGCTAAAAAGAAATAGACACTTCTTAAATATCCAGGATCAAATTAGTAAAATTTTAATGATTAACAATTAACAATTCTACATTGCATATAAAGCAGAATTACCAATCAAGAACATGTTTCAAAGACCTCAAGAATTTAAACTTTATTAAGTTATCCAACTGTCTTGACTTGTTGAGTTACACAAGAAGAATTCTAGTTACTCATTATACCTTCGGGTTAAGATCTTTTTTCCCCACTAATGTGTAACTGCTGCAAACAGGAAATGCCAGCTCTGGAAATTTCTTAAAGTGTGCTGGGAATTTAAAGTAGATTCCACTGCCTCAAAACAGGCATGAAGTGCCACTTCATATCTCTCAGTATCTCCACAGTCCCTGGATGGGACTGAAAACCCTCAGAGGGCTGAGCAGACTCGAGGGGAGCTGCACTGCTCTGCAGTGGCTGTCACTGCTCAGCAGGGTCTGGCACTGCCTCAAACCTGGCTCAGTGTTCAGGCACCCAAACAGCTCCCAGGCCTGGAAACTTTCAGCAAACGATTTGACTGGCTCCAAAAATCCTCTGGATTTAGCATCACAAACCTGATGTGTGTTAGACCTGTGGCTTCACTCCTAGTTTTGTGAGCCACTTAAATTTCACTCCTCATTTTAAGAGTCACATCCAGCCAATCTCAGCTGGAGAACACATCTGGAACAGCATGAGAACTTTTCTGTGAATTTAGAGCAAGCTAGAAGTACTCTCATACATCTCATTTACTCTCATAAATCCAAAATAAAAAAGTATTTACATTTGCTGGTCTTTTCTGTGAAGAGAGTGCAGGTTTCCTTGAACAGAGTACACAGATACATCGAAGCAGTGGCTCTAAAGGAGGGAAAAATACCATTTTTTCATAGGAGTGCACAGTATTTTATACTAAGTATAAATATATATATATATATTTAATGGACAAATTTTATACCAAGTACCTAAGGAGTAACAATGTAAATGACCTTCACAATTTAACTGCTATATGAAACTGCCCATACGAAAACTGATTATTTTCACCACAAAAACATCTATTTGGTTACATTACTCACTCTTTCTGGAGATCTTCTTTTTCCCATATTTCATCTTCCAGTTTCAAATGGAGTTTATCATTTTTTAACTAATTTCATAGGGAATAAATGCAAAAAGACACTGTTATTGAAAAATACATTAGAAATACACTTGGACTTCTCAAATCCCACATGAAAATGTAATTTTGGGTATCAGCAGACAGAAGTCTATTTAACTGGTATTGCATGCTGAGTCATCTTTTGCATGAAAGGCAGAATAATTAATGAGCAATGACTTACCAGCAACTGAGACACTTACAGGTAAATTCTTCATGCACACACTCATACAGGACACGTGCACACACCTGCTCAAAACAATCATTTGCTCAAGGCACAAACCAAACTGCAACATTCTTTAATATTTAATTGGATCAATAATATTGTCATACTAAATCAGGAAGCACTTAACTTCATCTATTCAATGTATATTGTACAATACTGGCCTGCAGTTCTTGAATGGTTTTATTCTGTGCTTCAATAATCTCTCTACTTTCTTGGAGTTTTCTTTCTTTCTGGTTTAGTTCTGATTCCATAGTCAGCTTCCACTGCTTGATCTTCTCAGCCTCATTGTAGAGTTTTGAGAACAAGTCATTCCTTGTTTCTGTATTCTATTAAAACAGGTTCCACAATTTAATCTCAAATACTATCTAATTAATACTGTTGTAGATAACATATTTTATCTCTTAGAAACATCACAAGAGTAATATTTTTCCACAGATGGTGATATAAACTTATATATGATCAGGAAGCAAAGTTTAAATCTTTGTGCATCCACTATGTAGGTATCAAAAGGCATTACAGACCACACAGGAGACACAAATACAACGAAAATCTTTAAATCTTACTCTAATTAAAACTCACAGATTTCACAGGCACTTCAAATAAAGAAAAAACAACAACAACAACAACCAACATTGCAATCACCCTAATTGTTAAGGATTTGTCTCCAGGCATGTTCACTAAATCACAAATATCTCCTCTAAGTGATTCAGCTTTAAGCAGGAGACAGAAAACACGATTCCCTTTTGACTTCTTCCTTCAGCCCTGAAATATCTACCGAATAATGCTTTAAGCACTGTTTGGGAACAAATTTCAAAGATCCCAAGAAATTAGATATGCAGAGTTGATACTTAGCTGACCTCTTCATCTACTTCAGAGCAAAACTTGACTTGCTGTGAAATTATATCTGAAACATGAAGAGATTTTGATCAATGTATTTCTAAAAAATACTAACAGTGAAACTGTATTTAACAGTGTTATCAGATGTGAAACTCTAAGACTACTCAAAAAAAATTAGAACTCGACAATATAAAAAAATTTAAAGAATGTGCATGGCCAATATTTTAGTCTTACCTGAATCAGTGATTTTGCCAGGGTTGGACACATCGAATGGCAATTTAAAATCATCGTCCAAGCATTTGTTAAAACCCTGCACAAATTTAAAAATTACTTCATTGTGGGTAGATTTGTAAAAAAGGATTATAAAATCCTGAAAAAAAACCCAAAAATCCTAGAGATGATGTGAAAATAGAATTTTTCATTAATAAATAAGCTGCCTACAATTTCAAAGCCCAAGGTTTTGGTGAAGGCTTTGGAACTTGCTTGCTTCTTATTTCACAGTGGTTTATCAAACTTTTCAGTTTTCTTTATTATTATTTTTGACTGTGGCCAAAGGGGAAGCTTTCAATGCAGGGAACTCAGCAGCTCCTGCCTGTCTGTGCACTGGTGCATGGTAAAGGACTCAAGAAGCCAAATTTTTTTTTCAAGTCCAGTACCTGATATTTCTTTTTTGCTTTACTTCCAAGGGCAGTTCTAAACCATATCTGATTATGTTTCAGCATGAAAATACCCTTTTACAAGGTTTTTAAGTCATAGAAGTTCATCCTGTAAACAGCATAACTCATCAGCTGTCAGAATATCCTGTTTGAATCCCAACATATTTCATAAGGAGCTTCAACATGAAAAAATAACTCGTTGAATTCCCATAACTCAGAGTGGGGACGGAACATTTTCACTGCACACCTGATCTGGTGAGAGCAAAACATCAACGGCAGTGGGAGCATCTGAGGGGGTCACTGCTCGCTCTGGGTGCTGAATGAGCCACCCCAAACACGGATTTATCATCACTGAGCTACAGCTACAACACACAGCACAGGCTGACAAGACGAGTCCCTTCAGCTGTGTTATAAGTACATATTACATTATTGGCTTTTTGCAAACATTAAAATGAATGCTGCATGTATGATGTTGGAAAATGTTGCTGTATGAATATAGTTTCTTTTAGTTCTGCTATTAACAAGACTTAAAAATAGCAGTGTGATATATATTTTTTTAGACTATAACATGGTAATGTAAAAAGCTTTTGTTCATGCAATTAAATCAGAGAATTGTAAAAAGATAATCAGGAAATTCTTCACACTCTTGGATTATCCTGTCTGGATGAAGACAGGGGTGATGAACACCAGAATTCCAGGGAAGGAATTTACTGATCTCCGTTATCAGGGAGTGCGCTGACAAGGAGGAGCCACAAGAAAAAAAAATAAAAAAGGTAAAAAAATGTTGATTTACAGGTTGGGGGGGGGGGGTGATTTTGAAGAATGCATGAGAGGTCTATAAATATGCAACAGGCTGATGCATTTAAGGAAGTGTTTTCTGAGTTAGTGTGTGCTCTTGGCGGAATGCCAAGCACCCGGCTGTTGTAACCTTTTGCTTTATTGTCTCTTACAGTCTTTTACTGAACTTTTTCAAATCTACCAGGAAGCTGAACCTCGTTTTTCACTTTTTTGACAGAAAATAACAGCAGAAGTCTTTGAAATTCCAACCGAAGATGTTCCCCCGGCACCAGTCTAGGCATGTGTCCCTGCGGTTTCCCCTCGCCCCCTCCTCAGCCTCCAGAGCAGCACAGCCTTAGTGGGGGGCTGCTCTCAGCGGCCCCGCGGCCGAGCGCTCACCTGGGATCTGCCCACAGACCACTGCCCAGCGCTCAGGCGGGGCGGAACGAACAATTTAAACCGCTTTTCCTTCTCCACGGCGCCGCTGGAAGGGCGGCCGGGCGCCATCGCCGGCAGCTCTCGGCCAAGGGCGGGAAGCGGCGGCGGCCCCTCAGCGCCGGGCGGGGGGCGCCGCCTAGCGGAGCTGCTGTGGCGCAGGCCCTGTGCGGCGGGAGCTGCGCCCGCCTCAGGCCCGGCCCGGCCCGGCCGGGGGGAGCGGCGGCCCCGGGGGGCGATGGCGGCGGATCCGGGGGGCGATGGTGGCGGTCGCGGGGCGATGGCGGCGGCCCCGGGGCTTCCTCGTCGTCCGTGGCCACCGAAGAGGTCTCGGGGCTGCCCGAGGGTCCCGGCGGGTTGGGGACGTCGCCGTGGTCGCCGGCCAAGGGGGCACAGAGGGACCTTGGCAGTCGATGGGAAAGCGGGAGAGGTCTGAGGGGAAAGGGAGTCTGTAGCTGTGGAAAGGGGTTTTAACCCTTTAAGTGCGGCGGAAATAAGATGCACAGCTACATGGTCATTGTTATTAATGGTTTTCTATTTTTCCAATTTATCAAACAACAAAGATTAAATGTAACAACAAATTTTTAATAGTAACAATTATAAATGAATACAATCAAAAGTATTAAAGATTATTACAAAAATTATTGAAATTGAATACAATCCAAGTAAAGTATTAAAGTTGTATAATTTGGGATAGATAAAATTTGAGAGTAAGTGTTTTAGTATAATTGAGGTTCATATAAAGCATAAGCAAAACCGACCGGGGGTACGGGGAGGGGCCTGCCCTTCCTCTCGTACCAAAGCATTTGGGCTAACAGTCCTACTTTCATACTGTAGGCTACAGAAGTTTCTAGAAAGCTCCTCCTAGTTTCTGTTCCTAAAAACTACGTAACTATACTGCACGGCACATGCTCTACTAATGGGTTAGGGGGTCTCTCATCCTTTTGAGGGTCTTATTTCTGGTGAAGGCTCATCATCTTCATCAGTGACCGAGGTGTGACCTGCAGGTAGCGCAGGCGCCCTGTGTGACTGAGCAGATGTTTTCCATAACATGACTCTAATTAAGTCCCATGCTTGGAATCATCCCATTTTTGCCCATTTCAAGGTTGAAGCTCTATTTCTAGATGCTGCTTATCAGACCTACGTCCTTCTACTATTCTTATTTGACTTTCTTCCAACCTTCTTCTTCAACTCCCAACATCTGGAAGATGTCCTTTGCCCTGTCTCACCCATCTCCCCCCCTTTCACTCGGTAACAATTGTCTTCTATTGATCTAAATACAATTTTGCTAATATAGTTACAATTTAATTAGCACGAATCACATTTATCACAACACGAATCTTTTATCAATTGTCACACCATCGATGCCCGTTACAGCCATTTCTGGGCATTCATCTCCTGCCATCCCCCGCGAGCTCACAGCACCTCATAACACAGTTCCGTGCCTAAAACTCCTGCCGTGCTCCGCGCCCCGGCTCTCTGCGGAGCGGGCGGCCAATCGCCAATTGCCGGCTCCTGCAGCCGCTGTCAGGGCCGTGTCTCCTGCAGCCGCTGTCGCTGCACCTGCAGGGCCGCGTCCGGCTCTGCTGGGCTCCCCAGCACGGCCCGCAAGGACAGGGACGCGCTGGAGCAGGTGCCCAGGAGGGACAGCGAGATGCTGCGAGGGCTGGAGCAGCTCTCCTGCAAGGAAAGCCTGAGACAGCTGGGCTTCTCCAGCCTGGAAAAGAGACTGAGGCTTAGGCTTAGGCTTTACTGAACTGTGGCCTTCCAGTACCTGACGGCAACCTACAAGAAAGCCGGACAAGGTTTTTTGTACAAGGGCAGGCAGAGACAGCAAAAGGGAGAATGGATCCAAACTGAAAGAGAGAGAGTAGGTTTAGAACAGAAATTCAGAAAAAAAAACCACTTTCCTGGAGCACGTTGCCCAGAGAATCTGTGGATGCCCCATCCCTGACAGTGTACGAGGCCAGGCTGGATGGAGCTCCAGACAAGCCGGTCTAGAGCAAGGGGTCCCCAGCCACAGCAGGGGGTTGCAGCGATGTGATCTTTCAGGTCCCTTCCCAGCCAAACCATGCCATGACTCCATGAGTCTGGGATACCTCCCCTCCTCATCCTCTGGCAGCAAAAGAAACCTGGGACCAAGTTCCACATTGCAGAAAATGTCTTTTGGCAGCCTGCAACTATCTCAACAGAGAATGAAGACAGATGACAATACTGACAAGATTTCTCTTTTCTACTTGAAATTTAAATGCTCTTCTCCTGTTCACACTGGCAAAACTGTCAGAAGAGGCAATTCTTCTCCACGAAAAGCTTCATCTAACCCAAAGAAGAAAGCCACAAGCCAGCAATCTTCTTTATGCCTACATTTCTTTATTTGGTTATTTCTCTAATACGAGTTAGCTTCGTTTTTTATTTCTTTGTTTGTTTCTTTCGTTCCGCGGGGCGCGCGGCCGCTCCTCCGTTGGGCTCGCGGAGGAAGAACGGCCGCGCGCTCCGGCGGCTCCGCAGCAGCGGCAGCAGCAGCAGCAGCAGCGCTTCTCTCGATCGGTTTTCCGCTCGAATTCCGACTCGCTCTCCGTCCCCCTCTTCCTTTCACACTCCCTCTACTCCCGTTCCGTCCGTGTTCTGCCTCTCCCAGCCCGGCTCATGCCGCGCTGCGCAAGGCGCCTTTTGAAGAGCCTCTGCAGGAGCTCCTCACTCTGCTGGTGGTGGTGCTGGAGCATCATCGCCTTTTGGCTCCGCCTGCCGCGGGCCCTGGCCCGGCCCCGGCCCAGAACGAGGCCCCTCCCGCGGTTCCGCCCGGAGCCGCCCCGCAGCCGCCCGGCTCCCGCCCCGTCGCCGGCAGCTTCCCCGGTGCGAGCCCCGCCGCCCGTCAGCTCGGCCGCCGGCCCCGAGGCGCCGGAGCCCGGGGCGGCTGGGCAAGCAGCAGCGCCTGGGGCGAGTGGGTGCCCCGGGCAGAATGCCGAGAGCGCGGTGCCGTCCGCACGGGCGGAGAAGCCTCCCCTGGAGCAGCTCTACCGGGAGGGCCCGCTGCTGGGGAGGGGCGGCTGCGGCAGCGTTTACGCCGGGACCCGGCTCGCCGACGGCGCCCCGGTAAGAGACGGGGCCGGCTCGGAGCGGGGAGGGGGGGACCGGCGGGCGGCGAGCTCAGCCCGCCGCTTGTCTTGGCTTGCAGGTGGCCATCAAGCGAGTGGGCCGGGATCGCATCTGGGAGTGGGCGCGGCTGGTGAGTGAGCGGGGCCAGCGGGAGCAGCCGGCGGGGCGTGCCGGGCGGGGCTGAGGCCAGGCCCGGCAGGGTGGGAGCCGGGACGCTGCGAGGGGAGCGAGCGTGGAGTGAGCGGGGGCCGCGCAGCGTCCCGGGCCGGGCAATGTGAGCTGCGGTGGCGCCGGGCAGGGGGTGCCGAAGGCGCGGCGCAGCATCGGCCCCGCTGACGGCATCGCGGTCGCCCCGCAGCACAAGGGCGCCCTGGTGCCACTGGAGCTGGTGCTGCTGTGGATGGTGTCGTGCCCTGGCTTCCGCGGCGTCGTGCGGCTCCTGGACTGGTTTGAGCTGCCCGACGGCTTCGCGCTGGTCATGGAGCGTCCGGAGCGCTGTCGGGACCTGTGGCACTTGCTGGACGCGGGGGGGTTCCTGCCAGAGCCCGTGGCGCGGGGGCTGTTCCGCCAGGTGCTGCAGGCCGTGCGGCACTGCACCAGCCGCGGCGTCCTGCACCGCGACATCAAGGCCGAGAACATCCTCGTTGACCTGGCCACGGGCGAGGCGAAGCTCATTGACTTTGGCTGCGGAACCTTCCTCCAGGACACGTTCTACACCCACATGGCAGGTGAGCCCAAAGCCAGGGCCCAGCTGGGCAGCGGAGGTTCTCACCTTTGCTGGCACAGGGGAAGACGGAGGGAGGGAGGGGGAATCTTTCTTCAGCCGGCTGCAGCCAAGTTGTTTTTTGGCGGGGGCAGGGGCTGGCTGTGTTTGAGCTGGCTGGGAGGGAGGGAGCAGCATCGGCCTGATGATCTGTGCCCGTGTCCCATAGGAACGCCGCAGTACAACCCGCCAGAGTGGATCCTCTTCGGCTGCTACCATGGCCAGCCAGCCACCATCTGGTCCCTGGGCATCCTGCTCTATGATCTGGTGTGCGGGCACCTTCCTTTCAAAACCCCTGAGGACATCATCCGGGGCCAGTTCTTCTTGCCACCCCGGGTGTCTCAAGGTGGGGATATGTTTTCAAGGCACGGGAGCAAGAATGGGCTTGGGAGATGGCAGCTGGCACATAAGCGTCCTGCTCTTGCAGCTAGGGAGGAGGTTGATCTCCTGGGCTTAGCTGGAGGAGGTGGCATGTGTGCTGCTCTGCTCCAAAAGGGAGGATGGATGGGAAGCTTTGGGTGCAGCCCCGAGCACTCCTAGTGTGGGGTGGGCACTGTGGAATCTGGTAGAGCCTGGACAGGAGGTGACCAGGGGTTTTTGGTTTCTCTCTGCAGAGTGCCAGCACCTGATCAGGTGGTGTTTATCCATGGACCCTGCAGACAGGCCATGCCTAGACGATCTTTTTGAGCATTCCTGGCTGCAGAACCCCCAGCTGGCCCAGGAGACAGCAGAGATCCATCCCTCTGCACAGTAGGATCCAGGAGCCCAGCAAGTTCCAGCTGCTCGTGTCTCATGGCGCTCAAAGCAAACCCCAGAGCGTTTCCCTGTGGCCGTGGCACGGAGCAGAGAGCGCGGCCGAGGAGACGCTTCCGTGGGTCCCCGGCGAGTTGTGGAGGGAGCGGCTCAGGGCTCCCCGTCCTATTGGAGAAGTGGTGGCACAGTGCAGTGAAGTTGCCACAGACTGGACAAGGGGAATCATCCCCCTGCAGCTCAATGGCATCGTGATGTCCCCGCAAGCCGAGGCACACCTGGCGTGTTCTTCTGGAGCACGACGCGGAGCCGGAGAACACCATCCTCGAGCTGGCCGCTGGCGGGGCAAAGCCCACGGGCTTTGGTTGTGGCCCCTTCCTGGAGGACAGGACAGGCTCTGTGCCCCGACGAAATCAAGATGAGTCCCCAGCCGGTGCAGGGGCGGGGGGATGCTCGTGCTCCCCGGCATGCCAGGGCTCGGCCTGGCCACGTGCCGGAGGTTCCCCGCTCGGCGGCAATGGGGAATATTCATCTTTGCGCCGCCCGCCCAGCTGCTTTTTGGCAGGACAGGGGACGGATGTTGTGGAAGGGGAGCCGGCTCCTGGCCTTGCCGACAGCTTCTGCCAGCCAGCCTGGTGTGGACTGGGGTGGGGGCAGCCTGCCTGACAAAAGCATCCATCCATGAGGATGGGGGACAGCAGAGGGGGGTGGGTTCCAAAGCCATGCCCCAGCTGGTCTGCTTTTCAGGCCCTTGAGGAAGGGGTGGGCTTACAGGCAGGAAAGGTGGGGTTTTTCCCCACCTGGGGAGAGGTTTAATTCTTGCATGGAGTGGTCAGACCCTCCCCAAGCCCCTCAAACATTGATAACCTTTGGTGGTTTTTCTTCTTTCTATGTCTCATTTTGAATTGACTTTCATGCAATTGTTCTTTGTTTTTTCCAGGAAGATTGCACCTTGTGCCCAGACCGGGTGGGGAAGCGCCGGCACTGGACGCACTCCACGGAGGTGCCGGCGCTACCCGGGGCAGCCACGGTGTGCAGGGACATCCCCTTCAAGAAGGACGAGGACCTTGCGTGGGATCAGCTCCTCTCCTGGCAGCAGCTCTGCAGAGGTGGGTACCCAGCTCCACAGCACAGGTGGCACAGGGGCAGATGGGAGTGGGCACACGAGAATCTCGCTCTTGCAGCTGCTGAGGAGGTTGCTGTGCCGTGCTTAAGCAGAAGAGGTGGAGCGTGGCCTGCCCTGCTGCTCTCCTCTAAAAATGGGAGAATGGGTTGGGAGGTTTGGGCTCTGGGCACAGCCAGCAGCCTGGCCCACGCCCAGGCCCTGGTGGGACAGGGGGGACAGGAGCCTTCTGTGACTGACTGTGGCTTTCTGGCTTCTCTCCCCAGGCTCCCAGCACCTCATGCCATGGAAACGGCACCACTGGGCCTGCCCATCTGGGAGGGCTGCAGGGCGGCAGGTGCTCATTTGCTGCCAAAAATAAATCTTTTTCTTGTTATTGCCATCATCGTAATCAGAGCTTTTCTTTCATCCTTTTCTAAGTTTTGGTCTCCCTTCTTCCACCCAAATCTTTTTCTGTCCTTCCTCAGCCACGTGGTGGCATTTGGGATGGGGTGTTAAGCAACCTGAAAAATTCAACAGCAGCTCCTGTTGCCAACTGCAGCAGCCCCTTCAAGAACCCTGAGCTTCCAGCAAGGTCTGAGTGTGCCTTGCAAAAGGGAGTGGTTTGCAGGGCTGGAGCTGTCACCCCTCGGCAAAAGCTGGGAGGAAATCACAAGTGGCAAAATGCCATTTTGGCTCCAACACTGCCCAAATTCTTCATCCTTCCCCCTTCCATGCAATTGATCAAAGTACCCAGGAAAAACAGCTCAGTGTCCTCCAAGAGCCCATTTTGTCATCGAAGTTGACAAGTTCAATGCTGGTCATATGCCTTTTTCTGGGCACCAGATGTTACCCCTCCATCACCATGCAGGCATCCTGCCTTGCTCCTGCTCCCAGAAACAGCAGCCCCACCCCTCCCTATGGCCTGGTGCCCTGCCCTCTTTGCCAGCCCTCCCCACACCCTCTCACTGTTCCCTGAACTGCCCAGGAAGGAAAAGCCACTTGGCATGGCAGACTGCGTGGCCTGCCTGAGGATTCCAAAGCCACACGAATTTCACAAATAACTCCTGCGATTAGCACATGCAGGTCACATCCTCACTTGAGGATATCCTGCTCTCCGTTCACTCCCCTGGTCTCCACCGACAAGAAGAAGGCTTGTGCTGGAAGAAAACTGTTTATTTTTTTAAATAGAACTTGTTTTTCAAACCGCTGGGTGTTCATTCTTTTTTGGCAAAGATACAGTATTATCTGAACAATCTCTGCATATATATAAAATATATGTGTGTGCATATATTTATAAACTTAAACAATTCTGCAACCTTGTGTCATTTACAGCAGCCCTTCCAGCTTCCTAACAGAGAAGAAAACTCCAACAAAGGGTAAAAATGCAGCCCCTCTCAACCAGAGGAACTGAACCACATCCATCTGTGGCTGGAGAGCATCCCACCAGCTCCAGCTGGGAGGCTTGAACTTGAGTGTAAATGCATCTTCTTAGAGCATTTCTAGACACTGGCCATTGCTAGACAGGGCTGTGCTGGGACACATGCCACCCTCCCCTGTGCCCATCCCTTGGGGAGGGCACACCAAGCACAAGGAGCAGCCCTTGAACAGGTGGCAAGTGGTCCTCACTCTGCAGGTGGGCTGTGACTTTCTAACTCAAATACCTACAGGCAGAACTGGAGAACAAGGGAAAAAGGCAAGGAGATGCCTTTCTGAGAGAGGTGGCCACAGTAACACAGACCAGCTGCCCAGAGCATGTTCCTGCATATTCAAGAGTCACTGAGCAAGAAACCTCTCAGAGGAAATGTTTTGTTCCATCTGAGAGCTCCTCCCTGCCTTCCAGGAAAAACGTGAACACAAACTGGTCGAGACAAAGTAGAGGCAGAGGTCCAAGGTGGCAGGCTGGGTGACAGAATACAGCTATTGTAGCTACCACTGGACATCATTATCATTAAAGTAAGAATCACAATCTGAATCATTATCAATCATAAAGTTGTCTTCATCAAGGTCATCATCATAGTCTTCCTGCCACTGTGGATCACACTCCTCATCTTCAGCCTCCTTGCCACCTTCATCTGTGTTGGGGCAGTCACACAGGATGTTAAGGTTTTGCCTGTTGAGAAGGAGAGCACAAGAGCAGAGCCTCTGCTGTGAGCACCAGCCACCACCCAGCCCCACAACACCCCACTGTCATGGTCTCAGAATCTCCATCCAAAGAAACTCAAGAGAGTCCAGGGAGAGCAACTTCCATAACTGAGTCTGCCAGTGTTGGAGCTTTCTGGATCAGAGCTGCATACAAGCAGAGGTTTTGCTGCTTTCCCTACACCACTATGTCACTTCAAGTGCTACCTCAAGCCACAAAACAGGATGCAAATAATCCGTGTCTGTCATTCACTCTTTTGTATGTCAGTGAGCACAGGAGAAAACTCTGTTCACCTGCTTTTTGTCTGCACTCACTCACCTTGCCCTGTTACCCCACTAAGAAAACTCACCCTGTACATGCAAGGGCTGAAGCAGGCACATTTGGGAGTTTCAGCTTTCTGTGAACAGCATCTCCTCAAGTCTGGAGCCCAACATGGAAATCCTGGAAGCAGGAAAGAAGAGCCAAAAGAGGCAGAGAAACAAGATGTAATTTGGGGTGCAAACTCCTACCCTGCACACACACTATCCTGACTCTATCCCCCCAGCTGATCAAGTCCTTTAGTTTGCCCACAATCAAATCAGACCAGAGCAAGACAAGCCACGAGCAGCCACGTGGCCTTCACCTGTGTGGAGTGCCAGAGAATTGCCAAGAGAGGCTCCTTGATCTGCTGCACCAACTCCAAACCCACGTGGAAGTGCTCTGCTTTCAGGAGCTGAAGAGAGGTGCCTGAGTCCTGGTACTGCAGCAGGCTTTCCTCTGCAATTCCAGGCCAACAAAGTCCTGCTGCATCTACACTCTTGAGCAGAGACCAAGTCCTTCTTGGCCCTGACTGTGAAGCCAGCCATAGCTGCTTAGATCTCCTGTGCACATGCATCCCTCTTTCAGAACACAACGTGTTGCTCTCCACTCGCTGAATCGTTAAAAAAAACCGGTATAATCATGGACAAAGACCCTCTAACTAATTAAAGTTACAAAGTGGTGTGTTTATTCACCAGAGGGCAGCATGGGAGTCACCACCAAAAAGCATGACCACCCCGAACAAGGTTCTTTGCCATCTATTTATTCCCCAAGATCTTACATACAATACATCTGCATAACCCCAGCACCTCCCATCCCCACCCCATATTAAAATGAGCCCATCAGTCCTTCACACGTGTGCAGTTCTTCTCTTGAATTGGGTCGGTGGTCTCGAAGGATGAAGTCAGGAGAATCTTCATCAGGTCTCAGTGACCCTCTGGCACAATCCAAGGCCCTGTGCTTTATGATTAACGGTTTACTTATTTTACATTTTTCTCTAGGCAGGTTCATAGTAGCAGATAATTATACCAATTTAGCTCTTACCTAAGCATCTAGTAATTATTAACCTACCATTTTTCTACCTAGCTTACATCTTGGTCATGGAAACTACTTCTACCTTTAGTAAAAATCTTAACTCTTTGAAACCATGATTCATTCCCCACTCCCTCTTCAAAGTTAGTAAATTCTTTTACTAATATGGAGATTCTTTATCATCTAGCAAAGCTGGGCAGCAGGGATCTCTCAAAACCGTACCATATGCTCTTGATATTGAAGTTAAAGCTGCTATTTGCTTCAGCATTCTGCAATTCCAAACAAATATTATAACAGACAGAATTAGACTTATGCCAACCAGAATAAGCAGTACAACAATCGGATCACCCAAAGTATTGAGCAAACCGGTTGCCGTTGGTGACCACCCAAAAAGCTCATCCCACCAATGATGGGATGGGCCTTCTTCTAACCTTTTAAATACTCTCCCTATAGTCTCTGTGTCATGATGTATTGTGATTAAAGTCCTTTTTCCTTCATCTCTAATTTCTCTGAGAATTTCTTTTAATTCATTGTGTTTCAATAATTGTGCAACCAAAGTCAAATTCATCCCTATAGGCGCAGGTGATATTTCTTGGACAGTAGTCAAGTTTGCCTTTATGTGTTGGTGTGATATGACAGGTGCCTGATAGAAAAAGTCACATCCTTCAATTTTGACAAAGTTACAAATGCACAAGTTATATTGAGTTTCATTCACAGTAATCCCATCCACTATTATAGTGGGGCACGCTGTCCTAAGACAGACACAACCTTGTCCTGTGTACACAAGCAAAGTTGTTTGATTAATGGGATGCATTTCAAAGTGACAAATGCTTTGTTCTGTGTCCAGACAAGTATCTCTATCATCACCTATATTGCCTTCACATATAAACCCTAATTGTTCCCTTACCGAGCAGGGTTCTAAGTTAATGGTTCGCCACTTTCCTTCAGCTTTCCGTGCCCACATTCTGTGCTAGAAGGATATAGTATGGTCCCCTCATGATTTAACCCTAAAGCAACAATTGGATGTATCAAGCTCACTGATGCATCATATATAGTTAAAACAAAAGCTGTAACCATCCTTGTCATGGGATCACACATAAAATTAACTAGTGCCCACCAGGATTGGAGCTCCTTCTCTAGATCCGAGGCATTATCCCAAACGACTTTACGAATTTCAGCAGGGAATATGCCTTCTCCTCCATCCCGAATGACTGAGGCTGCTACTGATTGCATCCATAACTGTGCCTGTGTACATCCAAGTGCCAAAGAAATATTTTCACTAGCGTCACCCAAGGTATTAATTATTAATTGATGTTTCCATTCTTCTATATTTTCCCAATCTGGTAATATTTTAGACAATTTCCACTGGCTGGTACCTAATGCTAATAAGGAAGATTGTAGAGATTGCTGCAATTTTACCATATCACCACCTATTACTGCCAATTTGTTCATTAATACTTCCAAATCCATGGTATTCAGTATTCCCAGTCCTGTCCCTAACAACCCAGTTAAGTCTCTCGTCTGTCTGGATGTATAAGGGACATGCTTCTGCAGCCAGGTGATCCAATCCATAAAAGAGGTCCTTAAAAATGGAGCACACTAGGGGCGATTATCAGAAGCATTTATTTGCGTTGCCATCTCTACCCGTTTTAGCGACCACTTTGGTTTAACTATCAATTTTTGAATTCCTGTCTTCTTAACAGCATATGGCCCAACCTTGGTAATTATGGGAGTTATGGATTCTAGAATGGTTTGTTTAACCCACTGTGGTTCTTTTTTTTTTTTTTTTTTTTTGGGGTGTTGCTAGTCGAGGTGATTGGGTTGTCTTAGCCTCATCTTTTCGGGGAGCAGTACAAACTTGAGTTATATTAAAGTCAATTTTAAAATTCTTAGTTGCACAACCCTCTATTTTGAGCCTAAACTCAGGACAGTCAGTTAAGCACTTGTCACAGCATTCAGAACTCATTCGAATGAGTTTCATGGGTTCTTGATAAGTTTCATGGAATCCATCCTGGACAAACGCATATTCACATCCCCAAACATTCCTTCCTTCCCACACAGTTGCATTTGTAACTTTTAACATCTGAACCAGAGACTTATGGAGTCAAAATCATAAGCTTTCCCTTTACACTTATATATGCCAGTTACATTATAATGCACTGGTGCTGCATTAGCTGTAGCTGAAATGATGATCACAAATGCTACCACTCTCCAGGCTATGCCTAATTGATTATCCATTGCAACTACAAGCCTTTCTATTTTTGGAGAATTGCTCTACTATATTTATCATTTCGCCCGCTCTTATTTATTTTTTTCCCCGAGAGAGTTTTAACTTCAGTTTGTTGTCACCCAGTATAGCTTTCCAGAGTTCCTCAGGAGCTTTCTTCACTCGGGAATGATGGATCCAGGCGTTTTGCTCCTTGATCTTGATTGCAGTGGAGGTGGTAAGGAGTACTTGGAACGGTCCCTCCCACTGAGGTTCCAAAGTCTTTTCTGCAAAAGACTTAACATATACATAATCCCCAGGCTGTACATCGTGTACTGGTCCATCTAATTCTCTGCTTCGAGCCCCAGCCACATGTTTCTCAGTTTCTCTAAGTTGTTTGTTTAGGGCCATCATATATCTGTGTAGGGTCTCCTCTCCTACTTGAGTGGGTGTTATCCCCTCCTGAATTCCATATGGCCTTCCATATAGTATTTCAAAGGGGCTTAGTTTTTCTTTTATTCTTGGCTTAGTCCGGATTCGTAATAATGCTAATGGAAGAGCTTGAGGCCAAGGTAACTTTGCTTCTTGTCCCAATCTTATAATTTGCTGCTTAATCAGATGATTCATTTTCTCCACTTGGCCACTCGACTGGGGATGATATGGAGTATGAAGTTCCCAGTCTATGCCTAAATGGTGGCTAATTTGTTGCACAATTTTTGAAATAAAATGTGGTCCCCTATCTGAAGACATTGTGGCTGGGACTCCAAAGTGTGGTATTATTTCTTGTAACAATGCTTTAGTTACCTCCTGTGCTTTAGCAATTCTGGTAGGGAAAGTTTCTGGCCACTCTGAAAAGGTATCTGTTAGTACCAATAGGTATGGGTATCCCCCTCTCCTGGGTAGTTCTGAAAAATCAATTTGCCACTGCTGCCCAGGCCCATAGCCTTTTCCAATTTGCCCAAGCTTTGGTTTAGGAATATTTTTGGGATTAGTTTGGAGGCAAAGGCTACATTGACGAGTCACCTGAATTACTGCACCTTGCAAGTTTCTGGCGATGATTCGATCTTTCAAATAATTGTATAGAGCATCAATTCCCCAATGTGTTTTCTCATGCTCCTTTTTCACTAATATCCATAACATGTAAGAGGGGATCACAAGCCTACCTTTTCCTCTATCTGTAATAGCCCATCCCTCCTGGTTATAACTCCCATTTTCTTCCCTAATGAGCTTTTTATCTCTTTTATTGTATCTTGGCTTACCTTCCGTAGAGATTTGTCCATTTGGGATCAAAGCTGCCTCAATTGTTTTAATAATTACCTCACCTTTGGCTGCTTCTTTTGCCTTTCTGTCCGCCAGCTCATTTCCTTCTTCCAATTCAGAGCTCACTTTTTGGTGTGCCTTGATGTGCATAATATCTACTTTTTTTGGTAGCTGGACTGCATCTAATAGTTTTAGTACTTCTTGTGCATGTTTAATATTTTTCCCTTGTGAGTTCAGCAGTCCTCTTTCTTTCCAAATAGCTCCGTGTGCATGAACCACTCCAAATGCATACCTTGAGTCTGTATAAATGTTGATTTCTTTTCCTTTCGCCAGCTCTAGGGCCCGGGTTAAGGCAATTATTTCAGCCTTTTGTGCAGAGGTGTTTGTTGGCAATGGTCCAGACTCTGTTACCTCCCTGTTTGTGGTAACTGCATACCCAGCGTGTCTTTTTCCACTGATGATGGAGCTGCTCCCATCACTGAACCAGGTCTCAGCATCCTTGAGAGGGGTATCCTTCAGATCTGGGCGACTGGAGTAGGTGGCTTCAGTGATCTCCAGGCAGTCATGGATCACTGCCTCTCCCATACTCCTGCTGAGGAAAGAAGCTGGATTGACAGTGTTAGTTACCACAATTTCAACATCATCTTGCTCTACTAGTATAGCCTGGTACTTCAGGAACCTCTGTGGGGAAAGCCAATGCCCCCCTTTTGCCTCCAGGACTGCAGACACTGTGTGGGATACTAGCACAGTTATCTTCTGGCCTAGGGTGAATTTGTGTGCCTCTTGGATGTTCAGTGCTATTGCTGCAACAGCTCTGAGGCACCCTGGTCACCCCTTGGCTGCCGTGTCCAGCTGTTTGGAGAGGTAGGAGACTGCCCTCCTGTACGGGCCCAGGTCCTGTGCTGGTATTCCCAGAGCAATCCCCTGCTTTTCGTGAGAAAACAGGAAGAATGGTTTACTCACATCTGGAAGTCCCAGGGCTGGAGCTGACATGAGAGCCTTTTTAGTTGGTCAAAGGCTCATGTTGCTTCTTTCCTCCATTGGAGATCTCTGTTTCCCTCCGTACCCAAGGCATATAGGGGTTTGACTAACAGCCCATAATTGTAAATCCACAGTCTGCACCACCCTGTCATGCCCAAGAAGGTTCTCAGTTCTTTCACTGTTTGGGGGTTTGGGGTCTGGCATATTGTTTCCTTGCCATCTTGTCCCAAGGTTCTTTGTCCAGCACTAATCTCACAGCCCAAATAGACAAGTGTTCATCTCACCATCTGGGCTTTCTTCTGGGATACTCGATACCCCTGTAGACCCAAGAAATTTAGGAGGCTTACTGTCCACTCCATACATGCTTCTTGAGTCTTAGTAGCTATCAGGAGGTCATCCACATACTGTAACAGCTGTCCTTCTCCTGATGGAGCTTCCCAGGATTCTAGATCTTTTACCAGCTGTTCTCCAAATATGGTAGGGGAGTTCTTGAACCCCTGGGGTAGTACACACCATGTGAGCTGAGTTTTACGTCCAGTTTTGGGATTTTCCCATTCAAATGCAAAAATTTTCTGGCTGGTTTCATGGAGAGGAAGGCAAAAGAAAGCATCCTTCAAATCTAAAACAGTAAACCAGGTTAGTTCAGATGTTAAATGAGTTAACAAAGTGTAGGGATTGGCAACCACTGGATATAAATCTTCAGTTATCTTATTAACAGCTCTTAAATCTTGTACTAACCTGTATGATCCATTGGGCTTTTTTATGGGCAAAATAGGAGTATTAAAATCAGATTGACATTCTTTTAATAGTCCTATTTGCAAAAAGTTCTTAATTACTGGACTAGTTTCTTCTCTATTTTCCTTCTTTGAGGGATATTGTCTAATTTTAACTGGTTGTTTTCCTTCTTTAAGCCGGATTTGTACTGGTAGAGCATTCTTTGCTCTCCCTGGTATATTGGAGGCCCACATCCCAGGGAACACCTGAGCCATTATTTTCTTAATAATTTCTTCTTTGTTTTCAGCTTCAATATCTTTCGTTATTAGCATTAACCTTAGCAGTTCCACATATTGCTGATCTTTTACCTCCAAAATAATTTCCCCACTTTTGAATATTACTTTTGCTTCTAATAGTTCCAATAGATCCCTACCCAAAAGTGCTAATGGAGCATTGGGCATATATAAAAATCTATGAATTCCCCATTGTTTCCCAAGTTTATATTTCAAGGGTCTACAAAAATAAGCCCTCTCAGATTGGCCAGTTGCCCCCTTTACCATGACATAATCATCTGTTATTGATATCAAAGCTTTATTTAACACCGAATATGTTGCCCCTGTGTCTATTAAAAACTTTATTTCTTGTTCTTTGTTCCCTAGGTTCATTATAACCAGAGGGTCTCCTAGGGTAAGACTCTCCGGTCTGTCTCAGTCTTCTTTGACATAAGTCACCATCGCCTCCCCTCTTCGATCTCCTTTTCTTTGATTATCACCTTTTCTTTGTTCCGGGCACTGGCTTTTCCAGTGTCCAGTTTTCCTACAGTATGCACATTGATCTTTCCCTAACCGGGGTAGTTCTTGCCTTGGTAGCCCTTGTCTATATTTTTCTCTTTCTTCCTCACGTTGTTGCTAATTGTTTCATTCCTTCCTTATATCCTTCTTCCCAATTACTAAAAACTCTCCATGCCTCTTCTAGCAAAGTCTCTAAATCCCGTGCTGTTGGACCCCGTATTTTCTGAAGTTTGTATCTGATGTCCCCTGTAGATTGTCCCAGAAATAAACCCACTACCTACTGTATTCTTTCCTCAGACTCAGGATCTAAAGTTGTATAGCCACGCATTGCATCTCGTAAATGTTCCAAAAATTCAGAAGGCGTTTCAGAGGGACCTTGTTTAATTGTATACAGGGCAGACCAGTTTATTGTTCTAGGAATTCCTCTTTCCAACCCCTTTACTATAAAATCTTGATAATCCTCTAATTTTCCCATATCATCATCATCATTAGGATCCCATTGTGGGTCCTGAAGAGGAAAAATCACTAGTTCTACATTGTGTTATTTTGCAAGCATCTTCTGCTAAGCTTCCAGCTACCTTCAAAACTAATTGTTTCTCTGTTTCTGTTAAGGCATCTAGCAGCAGCTGGAGACTTGACCAGTCAGGTCGACGCTGTTTAACCATAAATTTTGAACTCCTTGCAACACTTATCGGATCACTCAGATAATGCTTAGCAAGCTTTTCCCAGGCCTCTAAATCTATTGTAGAAAAAGGAATTTTAACTAGCATTGTTTTCCCTTCAGGACTCACTGCCTCTCTCAAAGGTGCTTGTACAATTTCTTTGACTTGTTTCCGATTTCGGGATGCTATTAGACGCTTTGGAGAGGGCTTTTCCTCCTCACTGTCACTGCTAAGCAGTGGGAGAGATTTAGGAGTAAGTGGAGTAGTCGGAGTAGGGGATAGGATAGAAGATGAAGCTGAACTGGAAATAGAAATTGGAGTTGATTCAGCTGAGGTTCAAACTGAAGCTGGAGTTGAAATAGAGATTGCTTTGGTTAAAACTGGAACTGGGGTTGTGATAGCTGGACTTACTGGGGTGGGGGATGGGTGTCACGATCCACTATTAATGCAGAGCGGGGGTCGTGATGGTTCTTTTGATCTCAGAGGTGCAAACAGGCAAAATGCAGGGGACAAAATCAGTTTATTCAACAACAGCAATGCATTTTCATTAAATGCCAACAACTCAGTTGTGATAGAGGGTAGAGATATAGGAAACGAAGTATAGAGAGAGAGAAAGAAAAAGAAAGGGATGGGAAAATAGCTACCAACAGATGAGACAGACGTCCTCATGGGTCAGCCGACAGATGAGTCTTCAACGGTGGGGAGATCTCAGGGGTCTTCTCCAGAGGGTCGCTCTTTTATAGTCCTTCTCCAAAGCGAGTGGCCTCTGGCCAAGAGGTGGGAAGATTTATGGACCATTGTGTGGTGCTGCAGGAGACAGGTACAGTCAAGCAGTCCTCAGTTGGTACAACACAACCTCTGGTTGGTGCCATGACAGCACAGTCCAGTGAACACAATACACCAGCACACAGTCACGAGCATCCACCTTGGCCAGGCCAGGAAACCATTGTTCAGAGTCAGCCTGGGTGGGGGTCCTCGAGGTCTCCTTGCAATGGTCGGGAGGCAAAAAACAAGGGGAACTTCGGACCAACCCTTACAGGTGGTCTCAGCCTCTTTATTCAGTAGAGGATTTTTGAGGGCCTTCCCAACCCAAACTATACTGTGACTCTAGAAGATGTGTGGATGTTTTTTTTAACTTGATAACATTAATACAAATTATAATTATCATCATAACTTTATGTTTATTATAATTATTTACTACTACTTCTACTATTTGATACTACATCTATTACTTCTTCTTCCTCCTCCTCCTCTTCCTCTTCTCTTTCTTCTTCTTCCCATTCCTCCTCTTTTTCTTCTTCTTCTTTCTATACTTATAATGATTATTACATTTACTGCTACCTCTATTTCTTCTTCAACTTAGTATTTTTATTATTCTTCTTCCTATTATAATTCTGACTATAACTATTTCTTCTCATGGCTTCTTCTACTTGTTCTCCTATTTCTACATCTATTTCTTATTCTTATATTCTTATAGTCTTGTTCTTACTCTTATAGTATTATTCCTTTTGGGGTTTTTTTCCTTATTCTTAATTCCTATTATTTTTCCTATTCTTATTCTAATTCTTATTATTATTCCTTTTCTTTCTGTTTCTTTTTTCAATTTTTGCTCCTTTTCCAGCCCTCCTGCTGGGGCAGTGGAGCCAGGCAGGGGCAGGGGCAGAGTCTGCACAGCGCCCGCAGTGCCCGCCGCAGCCGGGATCGATGGTTATTGATGGGTGCAGGCGCTTCCACACGGGCAGGGCAGGCACAGCACGGGCCTGGAGAGCTCGGCTCAGGTGGGCCCGGCTCAACCCAGGCCTGGCGAGGGGCAGCCAAGGGGAACCCGCCTGCTGACAGACCTGCCCATCTGCACTCTCTCTCTGCCCGCTCTTCACACAGCTCGAGGACGCTCACTCCATCCCCCTCATCCTCTTCTGGTGGGGAGAGCTCCTGCCCAATGCACGCTTCCTCATGGCACTCTTGATGGTACATGCTGGTTTCTGCTGGGGACAGCTCCTGCTCAGTGCAGGCTTCCCCTTGGGATCCCTCATGGCAGCTGTTGCTGAGATTGCTGCATGGTTGCAGGCCTGAGCCGTCGCCTGTCCCCAGCCCCTGCCCGCTGAGGGCCTGGTCTTCCAGCCTGCTGGGCATGGGGCTGGCTGCTTTGGAGTTGGGCTTCCCCCTTTCCTCCTCCATGTGCAGTGCAGAACGTCTGGCACACAGAGATCCCGGGAGCTGCTTCCTCCTGAGCCAGTGGCACTCCTGGCACTGGGCAGCGCAGGGCCCTGTGTCCCGTATATACCCCTGCAGGGCGGGGCTGTGCCATGTCACCAGGACAACAGAATGTCCCTCATCACCCAGGAACCCGATAGAACGGCCCTGTGTCACAAAGGGCCAAGCCCAGCAGCCCTTCAGCAGCCCAAGCCCCTGGAAGTGGCATGGAGCAGCAGCCAGACTGGAGGGCTTCTAGCCCCTTGTTCTGATCCACTGATTCCAATGATCAGAAATGGCTCTGCCTCAATTAGGCTGCAAATGAGACCATGTGCCAAAGTCAATAGGATGGGTTTTACTGAAGAGGAAATGAGAGACAGAGAGAATGACAAAGAGAGAAAAATAGAAATGCAATAGAGGTAGGAGGAGAGAAAGAGAGTGACAGAGATAGATTAAGTAGAAAACCTCACCACTCTGTGGATCCCAGTGGCTTCCTGTGGATGCTCTACATCTCCATTTCCTTCGTGTGCAGGGTTCCCCACAAACATGGAGTTCAGGGGGTCCATACACACTTGGGGCAGGTGGGAAGGCCCAGGTTCCTCCCCTGGCAGGGACAAGTCTGACACAGGCTCTGGCAGCAGCCTCTGGCTCTGCTGCATCCCTTTGCATCAGGAGCAGTGCTCTGCTGCAAGGCCTCAGCAGTGAGTCTGGGCAGCGCTTTGGGGCTCTTGGATGGATTCTGGCACCTCCTCAGCTGCCCCTCACGGCAATGTGCCGTGGATGTGGCCTTCCCGGGGTGGGGATTTTCCAGCGGAGCCAGTTTGTGTGAGGGAGGATGGGTGTTGAGTGCCTGTGAGCAGAGGTTCCCCCACAGCCCCAGAACTCTCCTCCTCCCTGGCTGGCTGTGGGCAGTGTGTGCAAACGTGGCCTCAGCAGATGAGCCTGTGGGCTACGGCCTCCCCCAGCCCCAGCCTGGCCCAAGCTGATTTTCAGGACAGCTGCTGGCTTTGGCTTTCTTTGGATACATTCTCCTGCCTCACTCTTGTGTCCTTGTCCCTAGACCAGAGGCAATTGATCAATGGTGTCACTTTTATGGTACCTCAGGTGCTGTTAGGCCGCTCAAGTCCCAGGCCAAAGCTGCAGTCAGGTGAAGGAGGGGTGGGCTGGGGTGGTCTCAGCCTCTTTATTCAGTTTCGCCATAATGTGCAAATCTCCTTCCTGGCAGCGTTTAAGCCATTCCCCATAACATTTCAGTGTGTGACACCGCTGCTGTGCCCAGAGCCCTGTGAGGCCCAGTGGCCCAGGACAGACCCCCCCGAGCCCCCTGGCTTTGCAGGCTGGGCTGTGCGGGCCCAGAGGAATTGGCCGGATGGACGCAGGCAGGGAGTTGTGGTCAGCGGCTCCATGGGCGGCTGCAGGCCGGGGATGAGGGGTGTCCCTCAGGGAGGGCTCTGCCTCAGCCCCGGGGGGGCCCAATGCGAGGGCGAGGGGCTGGGGGGGCCATGGGGGCGTTCGATCAATGGGGAGGGTCCGGGGAGTGCTGAGAAGGGGGTGGTGAGTGGAGGGGAGGGAGGGGTCCCATGGATTTGGGGGGAGTTTTGATGAGTGTGGGGGGAGTCCCATGGATTTTGGGGTCCTGGTGACGGGAGGGGCGCGGTGAGTGGGGGGGGTCCCATGGATGGGGGAGGGGCGGTGAGTGTGGGGAGGGTCCTGGCGCGCTGGGGGGGTCCCAAGTATCCGGGGGAGTCCCAGCGCTTTGGGGGGATCGGTGAACGGGGGGGCAGTGAATAGGGGGAGTCCCGGTAAATTAGGGGGGTCCCTGGTGACAACCGGAGGAGGAAGTGGGGGGAAAGGAGCGAGCCCCAAGGGACTCCCCCCGGTGCTGGGGACACCCCGGTGCCCCCCCAGCTCACGCCCCCCCCCCCCCCCCCCCATTCCCGCTCCTGTTCCCGGGGAAAGTCAAAGGGGAGGGGCGGAATCCCCGGGATGGGCAGGGGGGGCACAAAGGGGGGTCCGGGCCCTGTGCACCGGAGGGTGGTCGGTACACGAGGCGGGGGTCCAGTCCCGGTGCCCGAGGGGGCGTCCCGGTGCCCGGTGATTCGTGAGGGGGTGTCCGGTGATTCCTGGGGAGGTCTCCGGTGGTCCTGGTGCATGACGGGGGGGTCCCGGTGACTCATGGAGGGGTCTCCGGTGATCTCGGTGCCCGAGGCTGGCGATGTTTGAGGGGGGGTCCGGCGGTCCTGGTGCACGATGAGGGGGTGTCACTGCTCGATGGGGGGGGTTTGTCCCAGTGCACGGTGACGGTGCTGATTGATGGGGGAGGTCCTCTGGTGGTCCCGGTGCCCGGTGATTGATGGAGGGGGTCTCCGGCGATTCCTCGGGAAAGGGGGGGCGGTCCGGTGATGCCGGTGCACGAGGAGGGGAGAGAGGAAACTCGAGGGTCCTGAGGGGGTCCCGGTGCACGAGGACGGTTAAATTCGGGGGTCCTGGTGCTCGGAGGGGGGGTCGGTTCCTGGTGTGTGACACAGAGAGAGACCCCGGTGACACTGGGGATCCTGGCACGGGGCTGGTGACACTCAGGGGCTCCTGCTGGCACAGAGACTCTCCCCAAATTCTCTTGCACGAGGTCCTGGTGGCACGAGGGGCTCTTGGTGACACGAGGAGCTGGTGGCACTCCAGGGGCTCCTGATGGCACAAGGAACTGGGGGCACTTGAGGGGCTCTTGATGACACAGGGCTCTCAGTGTCACTCGCAGGGCTCTCGGTGATACGAGGAGTCCCCCTGTTCCTCCTGGTGGCACTCGAGGAGCTCTTGGTGACATTCGCAGGGCTCTTAATGACACGAGGGGCCCCCAAATTCCTCTCGATGACACGAGGATCCCCCAAATTCCTCTGGGTGACATAAAGAGCTCGCCAAACTGGTCTGGGTGACACGAGGAGACGGTGGCAGGAGAGGAGCCCTTTGCACGAGGATCCGTCGCACGAGAACCCCAAAATTCCTTGAGCGAACCCCCCCGAAATCCTCGCGCGGGAACCGCCCCCCTCAGCGCGAGCCCAACCCCACCCCTTGCTCCTCACCCCGGGGGTCTCCGGGTGATCCCGCCCCAGGTCCTCCCCTTTCCCCCTTTTCTCCCAGGACTTGGAAGGTCATAGGGACTGAAGGGGGGGTGCAGGTGCGGGGGTTTTTTTTCGGAGGGGTCCCGGCGGCCCCCGGGGCGGGGTCAGTGCTCAGCAGCGGGGCCGCGCCGCTCGCACCCGTTGGCCGAGATCGGGGGGGGGCGGGGGCGGCCCGCGGAGCCCCTGGGCCCCCAAATCACACCCGGGTCTGCTGCTTTAGTCCTGTGCTCCCAGCGC